>NW_020838004.1:6648711-6690146 GCF_003676395.1 Aethalodelphis obliquidens | reverse complement strand
TTTGGTCTTCTTTATGGTTTCCTTTGCTGCGCAAAAGCTTTTAAGTTTCATTAGGTCCCATTTGTTTACTCTTGTTTTTATTTCCATTACTCTAGGAGATGGGTCAGAAAGAATCTTGCTGTGATTTATGTCATAGAGTGTTCTGCCTATGTTTTCCTCTAAGAGTTTGATAGTTTCTGGCCTTACATTTAGGTCTTTAATCCATTTTGAGCTTATTTTTGTGTATGGTGTTAGGGAGTGATCTAACTTCATACTTTTACATGTAGTTGTCCAGTTTTCCCAGCACCACTTATTGAATAGGCTGTCCTTTCTCCACGGTACATTTCTGCCTCCTTTGTCAAAGATAAGGTGACCATATGTGCGTGGGTTTATCTCTGGGCTTTCTATCCTGTTCCATTGATCTATCTTTCTGTTTTTGTGGCAGTACCATACCGTTTTGATAACTGTAGCTTTGTAGTATAGTCTGAAGTCTGGGAGCCTGATTCCTCCAGTTCCTTCTTTCGTTCTCAAGATTGCTTTGGCTATTCGGGGTCTTTTGTGTTTCCATACAAATTGCAAATTTTTTGTTCTAGTTCTGTGAAAAATGCCAGTGGTAGTTTGATAGGGATTGCATTGAATCTATAGATTGCTTTCGGTAGTAGAGTCATTTTCACAATGTTGATTCTTCCAATCCAAGAACATGGTATATCTCTCCATCTATTTGTATCATCTTTAATTTCTTTCATCAGTGTCTTATAATTTTCTGCATACAGATCTTTTGTCTCCTTAGGTAGGTTTATTCCTAGATATTTTATTCTTATTTATTTTGTCAAAAGCTTTCTCTGCATCTATTGAGATGATCATATGGTTTTTCTCCTTCAGTTTGTTAATATGGTTTATCACATTGATAGATTTGCATATATTGAAGAATCCTTGCATTCCTGGAATAAACCCCACTTGATCATGGTGTATGATCCTTTTAATGTGCTGTTGGATTCTATTTGCTAGTATTTTGTTGAGGATTTTTGCATCTATGTTCATCAGTGCTATTGGCCTGTAGTTTTCTTTCTTTGTGACATCCTTGTCTGGTTTTGGTATCAAGGTGATGGTGGCCTCGTAGAAGGAGTTTGGGAGTGTTCCTCCCTCTGCTATATTTTGGAAGAGTTTGAGAAGGATAGGTGTTAGCTCTTCTCTAAATGTTTGATAGAATTCGCCTGTGAAGCCATCTGGTCCTGGGCTTTTCTTTGTTGGAAGATTTTTAATCACAGTTTCAATTTCAGTGCTTGTGATTGGTCTGTTCATATTTTCTATTTCTTCCTGATTCAGTCTTGGCAGGTTGTGCATTTCTAAGAATTTGTCCATTTCTTCCAGATTGTCCATTTTATTGGCATAGAGTTGCTTGTAGTAATCTCTCATGATCTCTTTTATTTCTGCAGTGTCAGTTGTTACCTCTCCTTTTTCATTTCTAATTCTATTGATTTGAGTCTTCTCCCTTTTTTTCTTGATGAGTCTGGCTAGTGGTTTATCTATTTTGTTTATCTTCTCAAAGAACCAGCTTTTAGTTTTATTGATCTTTGCTATTGTTTCCTTCATTTCTTTTTCATTTATTTCTGATCTGATTTTTATGATTTCTTTCCTTCTGCTAGCTTTCGGGTTTTTTTGTTCTTCTTTCTCTAATTGCTTGAGGTGCAAGGTTAGGTTGTTTATTCGAGATGTTTCCTGCTTCTTAAGGTGGGCTTGTATTGCTATAAACTTCCCCCTTAGAACTGCTTTTGCTGCATCCCACAGGTTTTGGGTCGTTGTGTCTCCATTGTCATTTGTTTCTAGGTATTTTTTGATTTCCTCTTTGATTTCTTCAGTGATCACTTCATTATTAAGTAGTGTATTGTTTAGCCTCCATGTGTTTGTATTTTTTACAGATCTTTTCCTGTAATTGATATCTAGTCTCATGGCGTTGTGGTCAGAAAAGATACTTGATACAATTTCAATTTTCTTAAATTTACCAAGGCTTGATTTGTGACCCAAGATATGATCTATCCTGGAGAATGTTCCATGAGCACTTGAGAAAAATGTGTATTCTGTTGTTTTTGGATGGAATGTCCTATAAATATCAATTAACTCCATCTCGTTTAATGTATCATTTAAAGCTTGTGTTTCCTTATTTATTTTCATTTTGGATGATCTGTCCATTGGTGAAAGTGGGGTGTTAAAGTCCCCTACTATGAATGTGTTACTGTCGATTTCCCCTTTTATGGTTGTCAGTATTTGCCTTATGTATTGAGGTGCACCTATGTTGGGTGCATAAATATTTACAATTGTTATATCTTCCTCTTGGATCGATCCCTTGATCATTATGTAGTGTCCTTCTTTGTCTCTTCTAATAGTCTTTGTTTTAAAGTCTATTTTGTCTGATATGAGAATTGCTACTCCAGCTTTCTTTTGGTTTCCATTTGCATGAAATACCTTTTTCCATCCCCTTACTTTCAGTCTGTATGTGTCTCTAGGTCTGAAGTGGGTCTCTTGTAGACAGCAAATATATGGGTCTTGTTTTTGTATCCATTCAGCCAATCTGTTTCTTTTGGTGGGAGCATTTAGTCCATTTACATTTAAGGTAATTATCGATATGTGTGTTCCTATTCCAATTTTCTTAATTGTTTTGGGTTCGTTATTGTAGGTCCTTTCCTTCTTTTGTGTTTCTTGCCTAGAGAAGTTCCTTTAGCAGTTGTTGTAGAGCTGGTTTGGTGGTGCTGAACTCTCTCAGCTTTTGCTTGTCTGTAAAGGTTTTAATTTCTCCATCAAATCTGAATGAGATCCTTGCTGGGTAGAGTAATCTTGGTTGCAGGTTTTTCTCCTTCAACACTTTCAATATGTCCTGCCACTCCCTTCTGGCTTGCAGAGTTTCTGCTGAAAGATCAGCTGTTAACCTTATGGGGATTCCCTTGTGTGTTATTTGTTGTTTTTCCCTTGCTGCTTTTAATATGCTTTCTTTGTATTTAATTTTTGACAATTTGATTAATATGTGTCTTGGCGTATTTCTCCTTGGATTTATCCTGTATGGGACTCTCTGTGCTTCCTGGACTTGATTAATGATTTCTTTTCCCATATTAGGGAAGTTTTCAACTATAATCTCTTCAAATATTTTCTCAGTCCCTTTCTTTTTCTCTTCTTCTTCTGGAACCCCTATAATTCGAATGTTGGTGTGTTTAATGTTGTCCCAGAGGTCTCTGAGACTGTCCTCAGTTCTTTTCATTCTTTTTTCTTTATTCTGCTCTGCAGTAGTTATTTCCACTATTTTATCTTCCAGGTCACTTATCCGTTCTTCTGCCTCAGTTATTCTGCTATTGATCCCATCTAGAGTACTTTTAATTTCATTTATTGTGTTGTTCATCGTTGCTTGCTTCATCTTTAGTTCTTCTAGGTCCTTGTTAACTGATTCTTGCAATTTGTCCATTCTATTGTCCATTCTATCTCCAAGATTTCGGATCAACCTTACTATCATTATTCTGAATTCTTTTTCAGGTAGACTGCCTATTTCCTCTTCATTTGTTAGGTCTGGTGGGTTTTTATCTTGCTCCTTCATCTGCTGTGTGTTTTTCTGTCTTTTCATTTTGCTTATCTTACTGTGTTTGGGGTCTCCTTTTTTGCAGGCTGAAGGTTCGTAGTTCCTGTTGTTTTTTGTGTCTGTCCCCAGTGGCTAAGGTTGGTTCAGTGGGTTGTGTAGGCTTCCTGGTGGAGGGTACTAGTGCCTGTGTTCTGGTGTATGAGGCTGGATCTTGTCTTTCTGGTGGGCAGGTCCACGTCTGGTGGTGTGTTTTGGGGTGTCTGTAGACTTACTATGATTTTGGGCAGCCTCTCTGCTAATGGGTGGGGTTGTGTTCCTGTCTTGCTAGTTGTTTGGCATAGGATGTCCAGCACTGTAGCTTGCTGGTCGTTGAGTGAAGCTGGGTGCTGGCGTTGAGATGGAGATCTCTCGGAGATTTTTGCCGTTTGATATTATGTGCAGCTGGGAGGCCTCTTGTGGACCAGTGTCCTGAAGTTGGCTCTCCCACCTCAGAGGCACAGCACTGAGTCCTGGCTGCAGCACCAAGAGCCTTTCATCCACAGGGCTCCTTAATTTGGGATGATTCGTTGTCTATTCAGGTATTCCACAGATGCAGGGTATATCAAGTTGATTGTGGAGTTTTAATCCGCTGCTTCTGAGGCTGCTGGGAGAGATTTCCCTTTCTCTTCTTTGTCTGACAGTTCCCAGGGGCTCAGCTTTGGATTTGGCCCCGCCTGTGTGTGTAGGTCGCTGGAGGGTGTCTGTTCTTTGCTCAGACAGGACGAGGTTAAAGGAGCCACTGATTCGGAGGCTCTGGCTCACCCAGGCCGGGGGGTAGGGAGGGTCACGGAGTGCGGGGCGGGCCTGCAGCGGCAGAGGCCGGCGTGACGCTGCAGCCTGAGGCGCGCCGTGCGCTCTCCCGGGGAGCCGTCCCTGGATCCCGGGACCCTGGCAGTGGCGGGCTGCACAGGCTCCCCAGAAGGGCGTGTGGCTAGTGACCTGTGTTCGCACACAGGCCTCCTGGCAGCGGCAGCAGCGGCCTTAGCGTCCCATGTCTGTCTCTGGGCTCCGCACTTCTAGCCGCGACTCGCGCCCGTCCCTGGAGCTCTCTCAAGCAGCGTTCTTAATCCCCTCTCCTCGTGCACCAGGAAACAAAGAGGGACGTAAAAGTCTCTTGCCTCTTCGGCAGGTCCAGACCCCTCCCCGGACTCTCTCCCGGCCAGCCGCGGCGCACCAACGCCCTGCAGGCTGTGTTCACGCCGCCAACCTCAGTCCTCTCCCGGCGCTCCGACAAAAGCCGGATCCTCAGCTCCCAGTCCCGTCCGCCCCGGCGGGCGAGCAGACAAGCCTCTCGGCTGGTGAGTGCCGGTCGGCCCGATCCTCTGCGCTGGAATCTGTCCGCTTTGCCCTCCGCACCCCTGTCCTGTTGCTCCTCCGCGGCTCCCAAGCTCCCCCACTCCGCCTCCCGAAGTCTCCACCCGCGAAGGGGCTTCCTAGTGTGTGGACACTTTTCCTCCTTCACAGCTCTCTTCCGCTGGTGCAGGACCTGTCCCTATCCTTTTGTCTCTGTTTAGTTTTTTCTTTTGCCCTAACCAGGTACGTGGGGGGTTCCTTGCCTTTTCGGAGGTCAGAGGTCTTCTGCCAGCGTTCAGTAGGTGTTCTAGGAGTTGTTCCACGCGTAGATGTATTTCTGGTGTATCTGTGGAGAGGAAGGTGATCTCCGCGTCTTACTCTTCTGCCATCTTCCCGGAAGTCTCTTTTTCATTTCTAATTCTATTAATTGGAGTCTTCTCCCTTTTATTCTTGATGAATCTGGCCAATGGTTTATCAACTTTCTTTATCTTCTCAAAGTACCAGCTTTTAGTTTTATTGCTCTTTTCTATTGTTTCCTTAATTTCTTTTTCATTTATTTCTGATCTGATCTTTATAATTTCTTTCCTTCTGCTAACTTTGCAGTTTTTTTGTTCTTTCTCTAATTACTTTAGTTGTAAGGTTAGGTTGTTTATTTGAGATGTTTCTTGTTTCTTGAGGTAGGATTGTATTGCTATAAACTTTCCTCTTAGAACTGCTTTTGTTATATCCCATAGGTTTGGGGTCGTTGTGTTTTCATTGTCATTTATTTCTAGTTATTTTTGTATTTCCTCTTTGATTTCTTAAGTGGTCTCTTTGTTATTTAGTAGTATATTGTTTAGCCTCCATGTGTTTGTATTTTTTACTGATTTTTTTCCCTGTATTTTATATCTAGGCTCATAGCTTTGTGGCCGGAAAAGATACTTGATGCGATTTCAATTTTCTTAAATTTACCAAGGCTTGATTTCTGACTCAAGATATGATCTATCCCAGAGAATGTTCCATGAGCACTTGAGAAGAAAGTGTATTCTGCTATTTTTGGATGGAATGCCCTTTAAATATCAATTAAATCCATCTTGTTTAATGTATCATTTAAAGATTGTGTTTCATTATTTATTTTCATTTTGGATGATCTGTCCATTGGTGAAAGTGGGGTGTTAAGTCCCCTACTATGAATGTGTTACTGTTGATTTCCCCTTCATGGCTGTCAGCATTAGCCTTATGTGTTGAGGTGCTCTTATGTCGGGTACATAAATATTTACAATTGTTATATCTTCTTCTTGGATCAATCCCTTGATCATTATGTAGTGTCCTTCTTTGTCTCTTGTAATAGTCTTTATTTTAAAGTCTATTTTGTCTGATATGAGAATTGCTACTCCAGCTTTCTTTTTATTTCCATTTGCATGGAATATCTTTTTCCATCCCCTCACTTTAAGTTTTTTTGTGTCCCTAGGTCTGAAGTGGGTCTCTTGTAGACAGCATATATATGGTCTTGTTTTTTTATCCATTCAACCAGTCTATGTCTTTTGGTTGGAACATTTAATCCATTTACATTTAATGTAGTTATCAATATGTGTTTGCCTATTACCATTTTGTTAATTGTTTGGGGTTTATATTTGTAGGCCTTTTCCTTCCTTTGTGTTTCCTGCCTAGAGAAGTTCCTTTATTATTTGTTATAAAGGAGGTTTGGTGGTGCTGAATTCTCTTAGCTTTTGCTTGTGTGTAAAAGTTTTAATTTCTCTGTCAATTCTGAATGATATCCTTGTTGGGTATTGTAGTCTCGGTTGTAGGTTTTTCTCCTTCATCACTTTAAATATGTCCTGCCACTCCCTTCTGGCTTGCAGAGTTTCTCCTAAAAGATCAGCTGTTAACCTTATGGAGATTCCCTTGTGTGTTATTTGTTGTTTATCCCTTGCTGCTTTTAATATGTTTTCTTTGTATTTCATTTTTGATAGCTTGATTAATATGTGTCTTGGCATGTTTCTCCTTGGATTTATCCTGTGTGGGACTCTCTGTGCTTCCTGGACTCGATTGACTCTTTCCTTTCCCATATTAGGGAAGTTTTCAACTATAATCTCTTCAAATATTTTCTCAGTCTCTTTCTTTTTCTCTTCTTCTTCTGGGACACCTATAATTCGAATGTTGGTGTGTGTTTAGTGTTGTCCCAGAGGTCTCTGGGACTGTTCTCTATTCTTTTCATTCTTTTTACTGCTGTGTGGTAGTTATTTCCACTATTTTAGCTTCCAGGTCACATATCCATTCTTCTGCCTCATTTATTCCACTATTGATTCCTTCTAGAGAGTTTTTAATTTCATTTTTTTGTGTTTTTCAATATCATTTGTGTGCTCTTTTCTTTTTCTAGGTCCTTGTTAAATCTTTCTTGTATTTTCTCTATTCTATTTCCAAGATTTTGGATCATCTTTACTATCATTACTCTGAATTCTTTTTCAGGTAGACTGCCTATTTCTTCTTCATTTATTTGGTCTGGTGGGATTTTTCTTTGCCTCTTCTTCTGCTGTGTGATTCTCTGTCTTCTCATTTTGCTTAACTTACTGTGTTTGGGGACTCCTTTTCACAGGCTACAGGTTCATAGTTCCTTTTGTTTCGGGTATCTACCCCCAGTGGCTAAGTTTGATTCAGTGGGTTGTGGTAGGCTGCCTGGTGGAGGTGACTGGTGCCTTTGTTTTGGTGGATGAGGCTGGATCTTGTCTTTCTTGTGTGCAGGACTGTGGTGGTATGTTTTGGGGTGTCTGTGACCTTATTATGATTTTAGGCAGCCTCTCTTCTAATGGGTGGGGTTGTGTTCTTGTCTTGCAAGTTGTTTGGCATAGGTTGTCCAGCACTGTAGCTTGCTGGTCCTTGAGTGGAGCTGGGTCTTAGCATTGAGATGGAGATCTCTGGGAGAGCTTTGCCATTTGATATTATATGGAGCCAGGCAGTCTCTGGTGGACCAATATCCAGAACTCGGCTCTCCCACCTCAGAAGCCCAGGCCTGACACCCGTCTGGAGTGCCATGACCCTGTCAACCACACAGCTCAGAAAAAAAGGTAGAAAAAGAGAAATAAATTTAAAAAATGATAAATAAATAAAATAAAGTTATTAAAATAAGAAACAAAAAATATTAAAAAATTAAAGTAATGAAAGAAAGAAGAGAGCAACCAAAGCAATAAACAAATCCACCAATGATAAAAAGCTCTAAAACTATACTAAAAGCAAAAAACAAAACAGAAAACAGACAGACAGAACCCTACCACAAATGATAAAAGCAAAAGTAGATAGACAAACTCAGACAAAGAATCACTCAAAAAAAGATAAAAAGGAAATACATATATATAGGAAGAGAGCAACCAAATCAATAAACTAATCTACCAATTATAATAAACTCTATATACTTAACTAAGATAAACATAAAACCAGAAACAAATTAGATGCAGAAAGCAAACCCCAAGTCTACAGTTTTTCCCAAAGTCCACCACCTCAATTTTGGGATAATTCATTGTCTATTCAGGTATTCCATAAATGCAGCTAATATCAAGTTGATTGTGGAGATTTAATCCACTGCTCCTGAGACTGCTGGGAGAATTTCCCTTTCTCTTCTTTGTTCACACAGCTCTTGGGGTTCAGCTTTTGATTTGGCCCCACCTCTGTGTGTAGGTCGCCTGAGGGTATCTGTTCTCCACCCAGACAGAATGGGATTAAAATAGAAGCTGATTAGTGGGCTCTGGCTCACTCAGGCTGTGGAGAGGGAGGGTTATGGAATGTGGGGCAAGCCTGCTGCAGCAGAGGCCAGCATGAGGTTGCAACAGCCTGAGGCATGCCGTGTGTTCTCCTGGGAAGTTGTCCCTGGATCACGGGACCCTGGCAGTGGCAGGCTCCACAAATTCTTGGGAGGGGAGTTGTGGATAGTGACTTGTGCTTGCACACAGGCTTCTTGGTCGCTGCAGCAGCAGCCTTAGCATTTCATGCCTATCTCTGGTGTCCATGCTGATAGCTGCGGCTCATGCTGTTCTCTGGAGTTTGTTTATGTGGTGCTCTGAATCCCCTCTACTCACGCACCTCAAAACAATGGTCTCTTGCTTCTTAGGCAGTTCCAGACTTTTTCCTGGACTCCCTCCCAGCTAGCTGTGGCACACTATCCCACTTCAGGCTGTGTGCACGCAGCCAACCCCAGTCCTCTCCCTGGGGTCTGACCTCCGAAGCCTGAGCCTCAGGTTCCAGCCCCCACCTACCCTGGCGGGTGAGCAGACAAGCCTCTTGGGCTGGTGAGTGCTGGTTGGCACCAATCCTCTGTGCAGGGATCTTTCCACTTTGCCCTCTGCATCCCTGTTGCTGCTCTCTCCTCTGTGGCTCTGAATCTTTCCCCACACCACTCCCCATCTCCACCAGTGAAGGGGCTTCCTAGTGTCTGGAAACTTTTCCTCCTTCACAGCTCCTTCCCCGAGGTACAGGTCCTGTCCCTATTCTTTTGTCTCTGTTTTTTCTTTTTTCTTTTGCCCTCCCCAGGTACATGTGGAGTTTCTTGCCTTTTGGGAAGTCTGAAGTCTTCTGCCAGTGTTCTGTAGGAGTTGTCCTACATATAGATGTATTTCTGATGTACTTGTTGGGAGGAAGATGATCTCCACGTCTTACTCCTCCACCATCTTGAGCATTTCCCCTCTACCCATATTTTAAAACTACATCTTTACCTGACCAAATTTCCTGACAGCAATTAATATATACAGCTTCTCTGAAATTCTATAGAATTTATGTTACCCGTTTTACACATATCAAATTCTATCTTGCAAAATAGTTATATATTTATGTTTCTCTCAGATAGTAGGTTAATATTTCTTAAAATTAGTCTTCATATTTGGCTAAAACACTTTTTTCCAAGCATAGCATAGTATTATACATAAACTGGATTCACAAAAGTAAATTTAGGCATAAATAAATAACTTATAGGTTAGAAAACAACATTGTAGTGAGGTTAAGAATAGTTAGAAGCAGGTAAATCTTACAATGTAGACATGGAGAAGGAAAAAATATCACAAAAATTGATGGCCTTAAAACAGTGTTACAGTGTATGTAAGAAGATTAGGATGTTACATAATTCTATGGAATCATGTTTATTGAGTAATTTAAAATGTTAAATAAGTATACTCATCTCCATAAATTGTTGATTTTAATCTGAAACTAGTAATATATACAATTTATTGAGTGCATTCTTGGTGCAATCGGATACAGTTTACATACTTTATATGATTTATTTCATTTAATTGTCACAACTCTGCAAGGTAAATTTTTTTGTTTACATCTTATAGATGAAGAACAGAGGGCCAGAAAAATATTCTAAACCCACAGAACAGTTTCACAGATCTTTATCTTGTCCTTGGTAGAGCCACATAAGGACAATTGGCCTAGGCCAGCATATAGATTTTATCCAGCATCCTCAAATGGATTATGTCTAGGGACCAATATTACAGCAGTCCCCCTTTTTCTGTAGGGCACACATTCCAAGACCCCCAGTGGATTCCTGAAGTCGCATATAACACCAAACCTTATATATACTGTTTTTTCCTATGCATATATACCAAAGATAAATTTTAATCTATAAATTAGGCACAGTAAGAGATTAACAACAATAATAATAAAATAGAAGAACTATAATAATATACTGTAATAAAAGTTATATGGTTATGGTCTGTCTTTCATAATACCTTATTGTTTTGTACTTACCCTTCTACTTTTGATGATGTGATGTGATAAAATGCCAGTGAAGTGAGGTAAATGACTAGGCATTGTGACTTAGCATCAGACTACTATAGACCTGGTGATACATTAAAAGGAAAATTATCTGATCTAGGTGATCCTTGGTCATGGATCCGTGATGATGTTGATGGTTGGATGAGGAGCAGGCTTGTCAAGGGTTGGGGATCCCAGGCTGGACAGAGCAGGAGAGCACAAGATTGCATCATGCTACTCAGAAAACTGTTGAAAGTGAAACTTCAGAAAAGGGGAGACTGCTGTAGTTGCTAAAAGGCCAGAAGACTAGACTTCAACTAAGTAGCAGACTGGAGCTTAATTCATTAATTCAAAAATTCACTCACTATAGTGGTATTTTGGGGTCACCTTCTCTATACCAAACACTCAGCTAACCTATCTATAGGAAAAGCTAGATTCATATATGAGCACAAACTACCTCTGTGCATTCATTACTTTTTACTTTAATTATTAATAATCTTATATATTCATCTCTGAAATTGGAAACCTGTTAACTCATGTCATATGATTATTGTGATAAATAGCTTATAAAAACAATTTAAAACCACTTAAGAAAAATATAAAGTTCTAGAGAAAAATCTCATAAAATATTCCCTATAGTAATGGGTCCATACTAAAACTAGACACATCTGTTTAAAAGGCAATTTTTAATAATTACAGCTTTGAATTTTAATTTAAAATAAGCCTGTTAACTTAAAATAAATCTGGCATTAAAAAAGTTTTCATATCAGAATAAATGTGTTTTTCTCCCCAAAGTAAGCTTGATAAAATCTATTTAATTGTGTAATCTTAACTTCCCATTATTGGGTAACTGAAATTAGCAATGATAAGTGTTTAAATAAGCAAATTCCAATTACTATTAACATAAGCAATTCATTATTCAAATATGATCAATGTAGCTATTAAAGTACTGTAAACAGAATCATTACCAATGTGAATTATATTACTACACTATACACAGTCCATCAGATACACTTTTTTTGGTGAGTTTTATTTATTGTACTTTGTATATTTATATACCACATCTGCTACATATGTGTATGTAAATTTTCTATTTGTGAACATTCACCTCTATCACTTTTTTCTGGTTTGTAAGCAAAAACTAGAAGAACATTAGAGATTTGTAAATAATACATGCCAGAAAAAACCTACCCTTATTTTACACTAAACCTCATTGGCTAAATATAGCTGATCGTGGCTTTCAAGTCTAATTTTAAGTTCTATGTCATTTTTGTGACTTTTTCCCCCCTTTTTTAAAGATATATGGCCTCATCATTATGTTGTCACTCATGTGGCTGAAAATATCTTTAAGTGAAGTATGGACTCAGTTATAGTTTAAAATAAGACTTTTAAGATATTCTGAATCTGCCAGTTTCATACAAGATGGTAGTGGTTGTGGTGTTTCTGTGTTTGTGTGTTTGTGTATAGAGGTGGGATTCAGTGAGGAAATAAATGTTAAGTGCTTCTTAGAGCAACAATCAGCACACTGATCAGACCAATAACTCCCTTAGTCAAACCTGGAAGACTCCACGCTACCACATACATGGGTCTATAGGGCACTGGGATGAACCTGCCAACCAATTAATGTGAAAGAGCAGGCATTATTATTTCTACTTTACAAAAGAGAAAATTGATTAGTAAACTGTTTAAATGTGACTTTTTCCAAAGACAGTTTGTCCAGATAATAATAGCAAAGTATTGAAGTTTGCAAGGTATACTATTAACTATTAAAGTTAAGAAAAGATAACTTAATCTAAGTGCTAGATGGATATTATGGAAACAAACTATGTTGAATAATTTTCCAGTAAGTGATAGGTTGAGCAGGATGATCTTACACCACAGTTGTTTTTGTGAAGTCTTGATGGTTAGAAAAGGAGAGAAACTGCTTAATTAATTTTGTCTAACATTTTTCAACCCCTTTGTGAGTGCAATCTGCCTTTTATTTGCATAAAGTTATTTTGTTATACAATGATAAAGCAGAGTTCTATTCTGAGAAGGAATGTTTTATGTCAATGAAAACTCAAACTTGGCATAACAATGAAATTTAGTGTCATTATTGATAGAGTTGCTTTCCAGTATATTATTTTGTCTTTTAGGAAAACAATCCTCTAATCCTCCTGTCTCCTTCCACTGCCAACACTGCCCAGGGGTTGGAACTTGGGCTCTAGAAAGAAGAGGAAAGTACAAGTCTGTCCCCTTGAAGCAAAAACGTTATAGACTGGCCCCTGCAACATAGAAATTGGCTGAAAGATGGAGAAAGATAATCCAAGAGCAAAGCCCTATGATGAACCTTGGACTGGACTAATTATCATTGATTTAAAGTTTGTTGTTTCAGTTATCTTTAGTTTGTCCACTCTTTAAGTAAATTCTCTTAAATGGTCAATCTTATTATCAACAATCATGTGGAAGAAAATGTAGAAGGGTCCCACACCTTACAAGGTGCAAAGTAGCACCAAAGAAGTAAAAGTTGCCAAAAGCTTATAGTTAGCAAAATGAGACCCACAAGACAAATAGTGCAATGGTCTAGAGCCTACTAGACAGTGAGCTGAGGTAACAAGTAACACCCAGAATGCATTTGCAAAATATATAAGCATTCCTCATGGATTCATTGAGGAATCATTAGAAGAGACTGCAAAATAGTGATTTCTTATAACCATACACAGGACTTGCATCTTAATGATTTGTGCCTAATTTTAGAATCATTAGCCTGCAATAATTGTCAATCCAAGTTTGTGACCAGACACAACCAAGTAGTCCAAGATGCAGCTTCAAAGTTTCCTTGCCCTGAAACATAAATAGTTTCAGGGTTGCTACCAGCTGAAATTTTAAACAATCATTACTGAAATTTCATTCTACAACTTGAATTAATGCACGTCAAGTCTCCTGTCATTGATGTCCTACAGCCGATATAGTGATCCTTTTACACGTATAATGAGAGTGAAGAGGCCACATGTTTGGTCTACCGAGTTTAGAACCTAAGTTTGAAATCATCAAGATTTCACATAAAAGTAGTCACCATATACATATTAGTCTTATATTTTCTAACAAGCTTTATGGCCCATTAGTATTCATAATATTTTCAAATTATTTTAAATTACCATACTCAGTAATCTGAATTACATTATGCTTTGACTGTAGCAGCTGAGCCTTACTATCCCCATTAAGTTTTCATTTATTTTTAATTAAAAATATAGAACGAGAAAATAACCAAATAAAATCAAAATGGTAACATCCTGCATTGGAATCAGGTCTGCTAAATGAGGACTCATCATCTAGTCCTACTTAATGGGAACAAGGATTAAGTGGGAATCAGAGACTATCCAATTTCTATTTGCTCTCATCATAAATTGAGTGCTAGAACATCTTTAAGACTAAATAGTAATTACAGGGTAAGGATTCGGGTACCAAGATTTTGGTGAATCTCAGTTTCTCTAATCACTTCAGCTCAGGGGGTAAATAAATGAGTCCATAGGAATTCAAAATAGCTTGAAAACTGGGTCAATTTTCTCTTATGCTTATAAATGCTGTACACAGCAATGACAACCTGTTACAAGGCTCACCAAAATTAGTGGGAGGACATGAGCTTTAAAAGTGTGAGATTGCATTCTCTTCCTAAAGACAGAAGATGAGAACAGCCAAACACAGACAATGAAAGCACAAAATAGCTTAGGTAAAATAAAGATAAATAAATAAACAAGCAAATGAAAAAAGAAGAAAATGAGGTTCTTTATAGACATTATCTATGAATCATGAAAACTCTGCTCTAAGGTATGTATTATCATCCCTGTTACATAAAGGGGAAATGAGGCTCACTGAGCTTAAGATATATGACTGACAGGCTTACATATTAAGTAACAAACTGGGGAGTTTAAACCTCCATCTTTCTATTTTAGGACCCATTTCATTTCCACTGTCCCATAGTGCCTCAAATCTAAGGGTGTGTATCTGTTCCAAATATTCCCCCACCCCAGACTTTGAACCATCACTTTGTTGTATCCTTTAGTTTTCTTGAGTTTTGTTCTGTTTTGTATTTTGAGATTCAATGGAAACAGAATTCAGTATTACATCCCTGTTGTGTTCAGATTAGATCACACATAAAAAATGGAACTCCAGGTAATGGGCACATTTTTTCATAAATTGAAATAATTAGTATTAAGAATGAGATGGGGGCTTCTCTGGTGGCACAGTGGTTGAGAGTCCGCCTGCTGATGCAGGGGACACGGGTTCGTGCCCCGGTCCGGGAAGATCCCACATGCCGCGGAGCGGCTGGGCCCGTGAGCCATGGCCGCTGAGCCTGCGTGTCTGGAGCCTGTGCAACGGGAGAGGCCACAACAGTGAGAGGCCTGCGTACCACAAAAAAAAAAAAAAAAAAAAAAGAAGAATGAGATGTAGTTAGAAGACTCACTCGGCTTATTAATTCGTTAATATAACCCAAAGAGAAGAGAACAAGCTGGTTTTATTTTATGACGTACCTGGCATCCTGCATAAAGAAAAGGATTCCTGTGAAGCCAGAGATGAAATTCTATATCTCAAAGGAGAGCAGATTTTCCTTTAAGAGAGGCAATTATATTACATTTCTTGCCCTATCTGCCCCCTTTGTTGTTCACCAGGACTGAAATAATAGATTCATCTGCCCCAAAGGTAGACATTATTAGATGCTCACTTGTGTCAACGAATGTTTGCCTCATTAACAGAAGGCTCCCCCATGCTGTGGTTAGTCATGGTTATGCATTAAGAAGAAAACTTCATTAAACAAGCACTTCAATATTCTCTTTTTACCTTTACATTTTGAATTTATGAAATAAGCTTATTCAACTTCCTCACCTTTGAATAATTTACTCAACTGATTTGTTCATTAAATGCCATCCAATCTATGTGTATATTGTTTCTTTGTAAATATACCCAAGTCTGTAGCAAGAATCACATACCTAAAATTATATAATTGTGCATTTGTCATGGGTATGGGAAGTGGGGCTATCCATCATTGCTGGTAGTTTAAAAGAAAAGAGGTAGTCTTCTGAATAGTTTTAAGTTTCTCAAGGCATATTCATATCACAGCATTAATGTATGCCTTAAGAAATGTTTATCTAAGCTTTTTGTTCTATTTTGTTTCCTAAGAATCGTTATCTTATCCATAAAAGATAAAATGACATTGGAAATATTTTAGAAATAATTCAAGTATAGAATTTTCTGTGCTCTGAGTTAGGTATTTGACTTGGAGTCTGGTCCCTGGTCTTTCAAACTATGATAATTTGGCTGTTTTAATGTAGTTCTTTAAGCAATACACAGTATACTCATTCCAGGATGAGTTAGAACCACATGTCTCTTTAGTCTTGCATGGATTCTGATTTTATTTAATAAAAAAAGCCAGTAATTCTAGAAACAATTCCAAGGATTAATTCACTGAATAATATAAGCAATCAAGTTAGTCTTTTACTAAATCCTCTGGCTTAAATGATAGTATTTTACAAAGTTTTCCTTGTTTTGATTTTGAGCTATTGTAGAGTAGAAACTAGATATACAAAAAAAAAAATTATACAAATGTGAGGGCTATTTCAGATAGTCAATAATAGAATGTTGATACAAAATAATTCAGTGTAAGGACCGAAGGTGATAATAACAAAGAACATAATGCCTTGCTATGTATTTATAATAAGCAAACTTGGAAAGTACTTTCATGCATGTTTGTCATAGAAAATATTCACTTTTTTATTATTAGGATGCCAGTAAAAACAAACAGGATGGGGAGTCAGAAGAATTGTGCATCAGTTCTGACTGTCCTTCTTGTTCACTGTAGCATTCTTTGACTATTAAGTGCCCACTCTAGACTTCAGTTTTTTATCTTCATAAAAAGGTTGTAATTCTGTCCCTCTCAGAGAGTTACATAATAGGATTAAATGAAATAAGTTATGTGATATTTGTGCAAAGTATAAAGCACTATGCAAATATTAGCTGCTTTTATTGCTAAAATTATTATATATTTTTGCTGTCATCTCCATGAAACATCTAAATTTCAAGCTTACTTTTGTTCAATTTACTCCTTAACATCCGCTTTTTTTTTTTTTTTTTTGGCCACGCCACATCTTATTTCCCTAACGAGGGATCAAACCTACTCCCCCTGAAGAGGAAGCACAGAGTCTTAACCACCGTACTGCCAATGGAGTCAACATCTGCTTTCTGTTTCTTTTTTTTTTTAAACATCTTGTCATCTCCAGTTCTCTGTTTCCTCTTCACCTGCCACAGCCATCGCCCTATGGTTGGCATATTCAAAAATGTGTACTTCCTTTTACTGACTGATCTTTACTTTAGATTGGACTATCACTTTTTAGAAAATATTTTTAAATTTCTCTGTTCATAACTGAAATATCTTTTATAATACCATAACTGTTCCCTCCAAAGCTAAGCTTCTCTTCACCCCTTCCCAAAGATGCCACCCAAAGAATGTAATAAATTTGTAGAGCAGTTCATATTTCCATTGGAATTGTGATAATTTCCCCACCATAGAAGGCTGTGTCCCTGTAATATGTAAGTAAGTGCGTGGCATGTGTGTGGGTGTGTATGAATATGTGTATGTGTGTATAAACAATTATAAGAACCTATTACTAAGCTGGAGAGAAAACAAAATGGTTTAATTTAAAAGCTGGGGATAGAGAGCAGCAAGTTGATGGGAACAGTGACAAGGGACCTTGTGATACACCTATCTTGCAGGAGACCAACAAACTAGTGGGAGCTTTCAGTGCTGCCAGATACCCTCTGAGCTGCTTCCCTTTGGGAAAAGATCAACTGAATCTGGCAAATGACTAAATCACTATTTGGAAAACAAAGGTCAAGTAGAAGGCTACTCACTTTGTTTCCTCTTGTTTGCTTTTATCTGTGAACTTCTGGGAAGTTCATGTGGATTGAAGAACATTAAGTCAACATTACTCTCTGCATTGGCATGCTCACATTTCCTAATCGAGCCTGCTGAAGTACCACAACAGTGCTTCCTAGATTGCTGTTCACATCCTGTCCTGGGTCTGCCTCAATCAGACTTGATCCTGTTTTTTCAATTAAAACTGGTAGAAGTAACACAATTAGAGAATATGGAAATGAGTGTTATGAGAACAGTCAACATTTTCCAGGAGAAAGTTCTTTAGTATTTCCACCATCTGATGAAAGAGAAGAAGGACTTTGAGCTATATGGAATATAGGAGACAGTCAATGCTTAGAAAACATTGCCCATTCTTGGATGCCTATTTCTAGCCTGGACCACTCCCCTGAACTCCAGAACCATATTTCCAGCTGCTCACTCAAGAAATCCCCTTGGATTTCTAACGAGCATCTGTCTCAAAGTTAACATGTATACAAATTGAACTCTTGATCTCTACTCTTCATCTACTCCTGCAGTTGCCTCAAAACTGCTCCTTCCTTCAGTCCTTCTATCTAAGTATAAGCTAACTCCAATATTCTAGTTAACTAGAAAAAGAAGTTTCTCTTTCACATTCCACATGCAATTTGTTAGGCTCTCTTGTTTTTATTTTCAAATTATATCCCAAATGCAACAACTTCTACCATCTCTAAACTTACCACCCTTCTAGTCCCTGGCATTTCTCATCTGATAAATGTCAGCATCCTCCTAACTGGATATGGTTACCCCCTAAAAATTATTTTCAATACAGTAGTAAGAGTAATCCAGCTAAAAAGGAAATAATGTCAAGTCACTCTTTCTGCTCAAAACCAAAGACTTCTCATTTCACTTAAAATAAGTCAAAGGCCTTACAGTTATCTGTATTCTCCTAAATAAACTGCCCCCTGCTGCCTCTTTGACTTCATATCCTACCCTATACCCCTTTCTTACCCCACTCCAGCTATGCTGCCTTGTGCACAAAAGTCACATTTTTGCCCCAGGCCCTTTGCACTTGCTGTTTCTACTACCTGGAATACTCTTCTTCCAGATATCCATATGGTTTATTCTCTTACCACTTTCTAGTCGTTAATCAAGTATTTCTTTTTTAGTGTAGGCTTCACTGACTGAGATATCAAATGAAAACTCTCCAAGGAAGCCCTTCCTTTCATAACACTTAACATTTGTCTAACTTTTGATATATTTGACTTGTCTATTGTTGATCCCCTATAAATAAATTGTAAGCTTAATGACAACAAGGATGTTTTTGTTATGTTAACTGTGGTGTCCCATATTCTAGACTCTTACCTGATGAAAGAAGCTGCAAATTTTAACAGCATGTCTACAGAAAATGCAGAAACAGTCTCCACATTGTAGTTTCTTTATATGATCCTTAATATGCCAGAAAAAAAAAAACCTTTAAAATGAATAAAGGAATGGTGTTCAGGTAAGCAGTTAGAGTAATATAGGTCATGATATAGCTTTCTTGCTCATAAAGCTGTGAGCGCGAAAAAGACTAGAGAAGGAAGAATAAATGGATATCATGTCACTTGGAGTCAAAATGTTTTCACATCTTGATTTCCTCTATAAATATTTTAGACCCATAAACTCTCCAGTTTCTTTGAGCTACTTGGGATAGTATTTAGTTCCTTTACCCCAGGTGGCTATACACCATGTGATTTTGTGTAAGATTCCAATTATCAGAAAAATAGGGTATATCTAGAATTTGTTACTACATTTATTTCACATAAAGAATTTAGTCCTAGTAAACACTGGAAGAAAAAATCCAAAACTGATTATTTATAGCTTTATGACTGTTACATTTCTCTAGCATTTTTACCTCATAATTTTGCATCCCTTCTCACAGACTTCATATTTTGAAAATGGAAATAAATGACAACCCTTAATTCAAATTTGTTACCAGTGTCAATTTCTTAAAATAGGTTGACTATTTGCTTTGAAAAAATCTTTGGAACGGCCTTTGATGATTATATAAAGCCTGAAAACTTTAAGTATACAGAGATCCCAAAAGTCAAAATATTTCTCTCTGGTAATTTCAGTTTACATCATGGAAGTCTCAGAATGAGGTTATGTTAGAAAAATTATATCCTTAGATATTAAAGCTTTAGCTTTAATTTAATTTCTCTATACCTGTGGAAATCGAATTTATTTTCTATATGACCTTCATCACTCCCCTACAGAGCTAGGGCCTATCTGATGACAGAAACATTGATCTTGGGTAAAGTTCACTGTCTGAATATCTGTGGATACAATTTTGCTCAAAATTCAATCTATAGCCAAGTAGTAAACATTTAAACTGTTTTCTGTCTACCTTTTCTTTCTCTCTCTTTTTTTTTTTTTATAAAATCTTCCTCTCTTTTCTACATTAATTTTACAATTTAAGGACTTATTATATTCCTAGGCTTATGTGGAGCCACTTATTCAAGTGTTTTCATTGAAGACATTTATCTTTTCCCTGCATCCATTTTTATGGCAGCAAAAAATATCATTTATAGCTAAGGGAACATATAGCAGTCAGAATAATGTTGTAAATAATGATGATTTGGGAATGAAGATTGGCTGAGCCCTGAGAAAGTTTGGACTTAATGAGTTAAGGATGGGAAGCCTTGTGAATAGAAAGTAATTGTGTATGTGTCAGCTCTCATGATGTAGTGATGGCTAAATTCTGGCTGTGTGGGATGGGGACCAAGGTGCTTCACTTCATTCAGTGAACATCTAGATACAATTGTCAAAAATTTTAAGTGCTTTTGCATTGAAAGGGACAAGAAAATTACCCATATGCTGAGAATATACAAACTTAGCTCAAATGATCAAAGTATATTTTACTTGAGATCTCCTATGATATTAAAATTAAAAATGGCAAAAGAAAACCAACTTTCAGGCACTGTTGAATAAAGGGATTTAATAAAATTAGACATTGCTATTTGATGAATCTTAATTACTAACCACTGGTTATTCTGTGCTACTTTAAACTTTCATAATGAACAGTCTGAGCACATAATCTGGTGCCTATGGTTAAGCCTAAAAACTTCACTGTAAAGTAGTTCAGGCAAGACAAAATGTACAAATATCATGAATGACTTTTCCCCATTACAGAATCTGCTCTATTATTTGTGAGCTCTTGACAACAACTAACAGATATGCATGAGATTGTACATCTGAATTGCAGTAATAGCCCCAGATCTTCTACTAAATATGTTCTCATCCTGAGACTGAGAAATATAGGGTAGAATATAATTCATCTAGTCAACAAATATTTATTTAGTGGCCATTATGTGTCAGACACTGTGCTAGCTGCTAGGGAAAGAAGATATTAGTGTTTTGAATTTTCTGCAAACACAGATTTGCAAACAAAATTGTTTAATTCAATAAAATGACAGCTATAATTCAGCAAGTTAAAAGGTCTATAAAAGCAATGTGGAGCTACTGAGAAAGTATTTCAGCATGGATTGCAGATGATTTGTCAAACAAACAGAAAAATTAAAGGAAAGATGAGAAGGGAGGAAATGGGGAAAAAAGGGAGGGAAGAATGCAAGGAGAGAAGGTTTAAATCCCTGAGGATCACCTGATGTAAAAAATACATTGAAAGCAGGAAAAGGCTGGTTATACCTGGGAAAATTCCAGTGGGAAAGGATGAGTGATGAGGAGTACCAGAAAGTAATGCTATGTAAGTAAGGAGGGACAGAAGGGCCTAAGCTATCTTCTAATATGTTTAGTGTTCATGTACATTATTTAAATAAAAGATGTCTTTGAAGAATTTTGAGGAAGGAGGTAACAAGATCAGATTTGCAAACTCTAAGGATTTCCATGATAGATATGGGAAATACATTAGACGGTAGTGAGATTCGAAGCTTAGAGAAACTACAGAGAAGACCATTACAAAGATCCAAATGATAGGTGACAAGAGGCAAACTAGTAAGGGTTAATATTTTTTGTACTTACTATTTTGCATGTTTTAAAGTAACTAATTTATTCAATAAAACAAGCCTAAAAGATAGTCACTAATTCATCTATCACTTGTATTTTACAGTACAGGAAACTAAGGTAAATAAGTTAAGTAACATGGTAGAGCTAAGCTATGAACCTAGGCATTTTGGCTGCTAAATCTGTACTGTTAACCACTACACTTTACTACCTTAAAGACAATACCATAATGATACAAGGCAGCAATAAAAAGGGTAAATTCCTATTCTGGTTACCAGCTTAAATTTCTGCTCGCATCTAGGAATAAACCTTACCATGATTTTGCCAATTCTAGTTGCAGATGTTGAGAAACTGGTTCCTGTAAGCCAAGTATATGAGGAGAGTGATATGCTGGAAAACAAGCCCATCTACCACTTCTGATTCTCCAGAGTCCACTTTCAGAGTCGCCCAGTCTTTAACGAGGCTGACAATGTTGGAATGCAGAAGAATGCTGGACTGGATAAATTTTTCAGCAGGTTAATTATCAGGCCAAGTGAGAAACCCCCCAAAGGCCTGGGCTAAGCCTTTCAGCCATATAGTCTTTTCCAACAGGGCTTCAAAGTCGATGGATGGCCGGTTCTGAAGCAGAACGGCAACTATTAATGGCCATGGTCTCAGAACCAGGTGTTGAATTTGCAGAAGCTACATTTTGTAGGCATCTTCAGTGACTTATAAACGTCTAACAGTGACAAAGGCATGCATGTCCTCTGTTTCTGAAGAATATCTTAGAACACCATAGTAGCTGGAGTCCTATTACCATTTATACCACCTCCTAGTCTTCCTGAACACTTAATATTATATGCATCCTGGTTCCCAGTCACTTTTGGTACTTAGTAGAATTTCATTCTCAAGTCCCATTTGATAACATTTTTTCTGGATAATAAATAGCCAGAGAATACAATAATCCTGATACATTATGCTTGCCAGCCAAACCAAGCAATTATCACTCTCCACACTTATAGCTCTATCAGCACATTTTCTACCTCTTGGATACATTTTATTCAATTTCTGGTCTTTTTTCCTTTGCTCCATTTATATCTTGCTGAATCCCTACATCTGACAGGTGTAAGTGATAGCTCCCATGGAAAGGAATAAAATAGAGTCCATTAAAATCTATTCAGTATTTTTAAAATAATGATTGTAGAAATGCAATTATTTAGGAAGAATAGAGTTTGCAGAGGCTTTTGTTATTTCTCTACAAATAAACACTCATACAATAAATGTACAAAACAGACAGAATGAAGGAATATGGTGTTACTTTTTCTAGTCTTTTCATTTTGGGAAATTGTGTGTGAAGAACAATAAGGAAAACAAGATTTTAGATCAAACCTATCACATTTAAAAAGCTCAGATTTCTCCCATTTTGGTAATTTCTACAGCGCTTACACCTAGAACTCCCACAGAGCTTGCCCTTTTTAGCACAAGGTTACTAACATGATAAGCCATTTTCACCATATTACTTTCCTGATCCCATCCAATTTAATGCCTTTAATTTAACCACTACCTCTTTTTCAAGAGTTCATGCTTCCTCCTTGCCAAGTACAAAATATCTATAGCTCTCCTTTGAAAAAGATCCCAGGAAGTGGACTTATAAAGGTCTAACAGACTCGTCAGATATGGTACTCAAATATTAAATGCCTCGCTGACATTCAAAAATTCATCTTGGGTTCCACAAAGGGAAAAAATCCTCATGTCACTCCGAGTTCAGAAAAGCACATCATCTACTGAGTGAAATCTGTCTGGTTCCTAGAACTGTTTGCAAATCTTGGTCAAAGAGTAAAGAATTAAAGAGTTCAGTTTACATAGTGGCAAAATGATATTAAATTTTACTGTTTTGAAAGAATTCTGAAGGAAGAAGTTTATCAGTCTCTGCATATAATCTCAATTAAATTTACAAATATGTTTAGTTATCAAAATATGTTTGTCCTTGATACATATTTATTCTGAATTATAGGATTATAGAACTAGGAAGAAATGAGAAAGTAACAGTGTTGTATCCAGTTATGAGATAGAGAACTGCTATTCTAATTTTAAAATTACTCTGCCGCACTCTATATCATGTCTTTTCAGAAGAAGAGACTCTGTATTAAATAACTCTTTGTTTACATGAGAATTACTCCCAAGGGAATGAGAACTCAAAGATGGAGCTGTGTCATATTCATTTCTGTTTTGCTGATGCCTGGCATATATTGTAGTTTATTCTAGGTACACAAAAAGTATTTGTTAAAAGAACAAATGAAAATAATCTTGAACATAAAGGCTTCAAATACATAGGAATCTTTCTTCCCTTGAAATACATCTCTACACTAAAAAGCTTCTCTTCTTTATTACTCCTCTTGCCTCAGCTTACCTCACAAATCCACATTCTTTGAGGGTACAGATATTTTGGTGCAGTTTGTGCCACCATAGACATCCATCCACTAATTGATACAGTAAGTATTCACTAAACCTCTACCATATGGCATTTGGGTGGTAAACAACCACTACCCCTCCACAAACAGTACTGAAAATTTGTTACCTGAGGTCAAGATATAGATAGCTCATCCTCAATTTTACATAGGACTCAGTTCTCTTATTAAAGCCAGTATATAATCTGGTCTGCCATGGATTTCTCAAGCATATATGTGTTACTGTCACATATGTTATAGCAGAAATACAGTTGGGAAAAATTGTTCTAGAGATCTTGAATGAGCCCAATAAATACATTTGACTGATTGATCTGCTGTGTTTAAAATGTAAAAAATAAAATAATAAATACTTGCCATTTTAATAAATTCTCCCTCCCTCTCCACACCCACTACACACATTTTCATATTAATAAGCTCAACTCACTTTCTCCATTTTACCTTTTCTGAAACTTACAACAAAGTAGCGGGGAAAGTCACAACCCCCACACCCCCCATTGGGTTTTAGGATATTTAGGTTGGGCCAATATAAAGCCAAAATCCTTTCCTTCAGACGTCTTTTTCTCCCACAGTTCAACTCTTAAATCTGTAAATGTTATTGCAGCTGTAACCCTATCTTGAATGGGAAGCAGGTTTTGCTTGAAAGATTTATCCTTGTCATATAAGATGGCTTTATAGCCATGTATACCATTTGTTGAGCTGACACTGAGGTTGTAATTTTTCTTTGTGGAAAAAAATTAAAAAGCTTTTTAAGGAGTATGATGAATGAAGGTGATGCTTATATGCAGTTGCATCCATTGTTAAGGGGATATTTAAGAAGAGATTTCTGACAGGAAAATCCAAATAAGATGGTCCTGACCCATGGCTCTCCTTTCCCACATTTTTTTTATTCCTGCTTCATCTTTTGGGGCTCCTGATCTTCATGGTGGGGCCATATAAAAACCTATTATCAAAAACACTCAAACTAAAGCCATACTTCTCCCACGGGGGATTACATTTCTACAGAAATCAAAATCTCAGGCTGAAGGAATCAACTGTCAAGGTAGGATTCCAGCATGTCAAATGTACCAATTAGCCTCTTAAAGGAGTTTTGTTAAAGAAACCTTTTTCCTTACTTATGCCATAGAAGAAATTAAGTAAAAATCGACATAAGACTAACATTTTGCATTTCTTGAAGGCTAAGACCTTTTAATGTAGTACTCAGTGCATAAACTGACCTCAGTTATTAAAAGTAACAGTGCAGAATTAGACATTAGCAATTTAAGGCATCCAGGTATCTTTTTGCATGTTGTTTCCTTTGTTTTACCTAGAAACTCTTTGTCTGCTCTGATAATTCTTTAACTGCATTCTAAACCTGGCATGTACTTGAGGTGGCTGAACTCTAATCCAGCCATCGGTTCAAGGATCCTTTGGAGTAATTCTTTTTTGATCCTTTCCTTACCTCTTCTTTTTCTAAGTTCCCACCAACTTCTCACTTATTCTAGGGTACCTATATTTCAGGAGGGGAAATAAAAATTAGTATTCACCTTAAGGATTTTAAGTTTAGGTTCATGATATATTAGATCTAGAAGGGTTGCTACTTATCTGCTAGTCTAAAATCTGGTAACAGAAATGAAGAAATTTGCTTCTGGAGAAGTTAAATGGCTGACATAAGTTCAAACGACTGCTAATTGGAGAATTGGTTCATGTTATTTTATGAGATTATTTGCATGAATAAGATTAAGTTCTAGTTTAGATCTCTCCGCCTTTCCTGCTCAGATGCTTCCCTCTCATCCAAGCCAGTGGGCATAATTTACACTTTTTCTACAGAAAGTCTCAACACACTGGTTATTTTTGTGTGTGCAAGAATGCAATAAACTATATTTAACACACCCTGCAGAAATCCAAGCTAGATATCGAAAGCAGGTTATCCCATGGATTATTATGCATGTGAACAAGAATGAGATTAAAATAAAAATTTAGAAATGACTGAATTGAGTATATCTTCAGCTCCCACCGTGCTCAGCCAATGTTATTAATAGCAAGAAGGTAGTAGACGAGATTATAAATGATCATGAAAGTAAAGAGTTATTAGATGGTATCATGCCCGGGAATGCACAAACACTACCTTAACCCAGTTACCCTTTTAATTTAATTTCAGGCAAGAAGTAAATGCATAAGAGACATGATAAAGGAGAAAGATCATTATTTTATCCAGGTTTATCCCTCAACTGTTTATTTAATTTTCAAGGTTAGAGAGATTACCTAGGCCTATGTGACCTCCTTTTATTCCTCAAGTCTAAACTTGAATTTAGGTATTTAGCTAATTCTGCCTGTGCCAATGGAAAGAGAGACAAAAAGAATGCCAGAACTGGCTGAGTCAGCTTATCATTTATGCAGAATTCATATATTTTACTCCTCTTTATGAGTGAAACACCAACTGAGTCTCTTACTATGATGATAAAAGGCTCAACCCTGACTCTATGAAAGGAAGAAGAGAGAGTATATATGCATAGTGTATTAACACAGTTACTGTGCAATAGTTAATATGGGCAAATCAACATCACAGAATTAAATCAATCAAAATAGGCTTCTCGTGGGAATTATGGAAGTGGGCTGGGAGCATTTAGGAGAAGCAGAAAGAACTAATACCCTTAATTGTCCATAAATACGTACTTATTTCCTGAAAACATAAGTCATATTCCCAATTCTTAATCTCTTGATGTTAATGGAAAAATGTAACATTTATCCAGAATAAGTTAACTGCCAAGATTCAATATAAAATAGATAATTCATTGCAAACTTTATTTTTAATATAAAATATTACTTCTATATAAAAGGTCCTTGTCAAGTAGATGTGTATTCTATGCATATTTAGTAAACATATTTAGTTTACAATTTACAAGGCTAGCTTTACTTTATATGGACGAGAACTAGATATTCAAACTTTCCAACTCTAAGGTCCTTTCTCCCTCATAGCAGAGTGGTTTCCAGGTAATAAATTGAGGTCAACCAATGTCTGTGGCTTTTATTTTTAGCATAGGTCAAACATTGACCTCAAATCTCCTGTATGCCAAATATATTAGGAAAGAGTTTAGGGTCCAATCATTTACATTTCAACAAGAAATATGTTTTACTCTGACATGTTGGCAGTGGTTCAGTGAAAATGACCTGTTTTTACACATTGGCGTTTTGCAAGGCTTTAGAGCAATTGGCGTGAAATTTGGAACACTTATCTCTGAGTTTCATGCCTCTGGTGTATGAAGGAGTGCTTTTGTGGAATTTTGTCCAGTTACTTCTATTAAATTCCCACCTCCATAAAGTTCTCAGAAATGAGAACACTGCTTAACTGTCAAGTACAGATTTTGCTTTAAACAAAAGTCAATTTATTTTTAGCCTATTGTGTAGGATCAGATTTGGAATGGAAACATTCATCTTTATGCATTGCCCTCAGTAAATCATTTTAATCAACAAACAACCCTTTTAAAGAAGCACATTCTATTAAAATACTGCAGTATTGGAAAGAGAGAACGTTAATGTGAAATCCACATGGAAACCAAGCACTATGATTGTTTATTAAACCCATTCAGTTACAAGTCCTATTTTTATTTTCCTTCAATTATATTAAATGTCACAGATTAGTCTAGATACATTTTTAAACTTCTCCCTATTTTGAAAGTGTTCCAAATAGGGGTAAATGAATTTACATGGAAGCAAATGAATCCTGATTCTACCACCTACTACTTGTATAACCTTAGGAAATTTTAAAACTTTCTTTGTGTCTTAAATTTTCTCACTTGAAGAAAAACATAGTATCTACCTCACAAGGTTGTTATAAAGATTATACGTGATAATGTATATAAAACACTTATAAGTTTTTACTCTATATCATAAATGCTCAATGAAATTTCAGAGTTGATGTGTAATAATAGATAACAAAGAGATGACTTTTCCAGTACTTTTTACACGATATGTGATTCAGCTCTTAGGATATTATTTTATAACTCTAAGGCATCGTATGATCAAAAGTCAGCGTGAGTGGTACAGAACATGCTCTGGGCATTTAAGAAAGATGGAAATCAATAAAGAGTAAAATCAGAGCCTAGCTTCTCAATTTAGTAATTTCATGCTTTCAGGAGAAATCAGTCTCAGTTTTCTAAGTTTCTCATCTCTAAAATGAGTGTAACTATCAGTATCTTCCTTACAGTATTAATATGAGGTAAGTGTTTTTGCAACTGGAAAGTTATATTGCAACTTAATATTATTCTCTTTGCAGACATCTCAGAAGATGTGAGACTTAAAAAACTTTGAGAAATGGAAAGAGTGGTTAAGGAGTTTTCTCCACTATGCAATGCATGCTCCAGAGCATCACTATTTATCTTCACTATCACATATCCAAATTATATTTTGAGAACTAAAATATTGGAAACCAGGGTAAAACTTACCAGTGTCATTAGCTTTGATGTTAGTTGAATATGTATAAATCTGCATAAATGTTATCAGATGAATGACTTAATTGAGTTTTGTAATTATAATGCAAATCTTTCATCCATGAATTAAAATATATTATGTAAAAACTCCAAATTAGATTTGGGGTTTATTGTAATAAAGATTCACGCATGACTAATGAGACAATATGACATTTATATTTGCATATCATATTAGTTTTTGTGCAACAATTATGAAATTTTGTGCAGGATTTTATAATGTAAATGAACATACTTTAAAAAGACACAATCAATGCAATCTTGACGTTTAGGTAACTTTAAAGTGCTACCTTATTTAGCTAAAAGTGACACTTGCTTATATTGATCCCAACTGCTCTGGTATTTAATTTAAATGGTGTGTGATGATCTGCATGAAGATGATTCTGAGCTCAAATTCAACAAATTCAACTTGTTCATATTCTCACATGTGCCATTCATCTCTGATTAGGGATATACCTGTCCTTCTATAGTTTGTTGCATCCATGGAAAAGGGAAATGACTATTTCCTTTCCCTCAGTCATGAACTTGAGTAATATGTGCAGAGCATATCCTCTGTAAGAAGAAAAATGGATCCTGAAAGGACCAGACATAGTATCAGCTAGCCAATGAAAACAAACCCCACTCTCTGACATATTCCAATTACACTCTGGGAAATCACATCCACTTTTCAAGAGCATCATGGTGTTCCTCCAGCTCCAAAACATTTTAATAGAATGGAACCCTTTTGTGATGGTTAATTTTACAGGTCAACTTGTCTGTGCAGATTTTCAGGATTAAACATTATGTCTGGGTATGTCTACAAGAGTGATTTCAGATGAGATTAGCATTTGAATCAGTGAACTCGGTAAAATAGATTGCCTTCCCCAATATGGATGGGCATCATCCAATCCATTGAGGGCCTACATGGAACAAAAGGTGGAGGAGGGAAGGAATCACCTCCTTTTTTTCCTGTCTGCCTATTTAAGCTGAGACATTGGTCTTCTCCCATCCTTGGACAGGGAATAATACCATTGACCCCGTCTGGTTCTCAAGTCTTTGGACTTGGACTAAATTACACCACTGGTTTTCCTGGGTTTCCAGCCTGCCAATGGCAGATCATGGGACTTCTCAGTCTCCGTAATCACTTGAGCCAATCATTTCTTCATGATATCTATCTATCTATAGAATCTACTGATTGTGTCTGTAGTATTAGTCAAGATTCTCCAGAGAAGTGGGATATCTCCCTCTCTCTCTCTCATTAGTTTGTGTTTGTGTGATATATATATATATATATGTACACACACACACACACACAGAGAAGCAATTGGAGATATCTCTCTCTCTCTTTCTCTCTCTCTCTCTGTGTGTGTGTGTGTGTGTGTGTGTGTGTGTGTGTGTGTGTGTATCTTACTCTCTCAGAGATAGATTTTTCTCTCTCGGAGATAGGTAGATGGGTAGATGATAGAAAATTAGACATAATGAATAAGAGACCTATATCTATATCTATATATCCTATATATAACATTATATATGTTTATCTAAAGAATTCCATTTATCTGGAGAATTCTAACACATCTATTCCTAAAACTAATTTGTAGAAGTCACCCAATTTATAATTTCAACTAGGTTTTTCATGGAATTCATCATTTTATTTCATGCCCCATATGAACTAATTTCTTTCTGATCCCAGGGTTTGCTCTTAGTCTTCATTTTGAACAAATAATTTTTCTCCCCTATATGTTTCTATCCATTAATTCTTGCTTACACGCCAACATAGCATTCCTCATCATTCCAGGCCTCAGCTGTCTCTAGGCTGTCTGTGTTCAGAGAATGTCCAATGCACCCCTGGGCCAAGCCTTCAGTAGGAGTCTAACATAGACTCCTAGACTATAAGACTGCAGAATAATGATATAAGATAGGAATGCAGAGCAAAATTAAAAAAAAATAAAAGAATTTCTGTGAAGTCTAGATTCCAATATTCCCCCTTAAAGTAGCTTGAAAATTCAACATATGTAATGGTTAAGAGCATGCACCCAAGCATTATACCACCCAAATGAATACTAAGGGACTGACAACTTTGTAGAATTTTCTACAATGTAAACATTCTAGAAATTTGGAAACCATATGCAAGAATATGCTTAATGATACGTAATAAGTACTGAAAAGCTTCTAAAAGACAAAAGTTAAATGAAAATTGAAAAAGGCATTGTTTTCTTTTTGAAGAGAATATCATGCAATGCCAAGGAATAACTTCTGCAAATCTAAAACAAAACAGTTTTGGTTTTCTTTCTCCCCACCTTAAACCCTTTATCTTTGCTTACCCATTTCCAACCCTTGTTGGACTACATAAAGTTAGTTGCTATTACCATCCTGAACACTAGGTTGCTCTTAACACCTTATTTACAATCAAGATATAAAACCAGGAAAACCTTAGGTCCCTTATTTTTTAAATTAAGCTAAATTTTATGTGCAGTGAAATGCATAGATATTGATTGAAAATTTGATGATTTTTGATAAACGTGTAGTCCTGCATAAATATAATCTCAATCAAGATATAAAACATTTCCTTTATAAAATAGATCACATTTTTCTCTTTGTTTGTTTGAAAATTTTTATTAAGTGATGGTGATTTTATGTGCTTGATTATAATGTCTTCTTTAAAGAGTATATTTTCTGTATATTGGCTGCTTTTATGTATGAAATTACTTGACCTCAAGACCACTTTCCTTTCTTCACTCTTCTTAGGCACTTTTTAAGATTGCCATTTATCTTGAATACAAAATGAGATTAAGTGAAGTAACATTTGGGGGAGAGGATTCATTTTTATTTATTCACCTATATAAACCATAAATATTAAGAAAAAAGTCTTTACAGCAATTCTAAGTACAGTTGTAGTACAAATGTAAATCTAAGTTACCCTAACTATAAGAAAGTAATCTGAAAATTGTTTCTTTCCTAGTAGACATCTGCTTCTAAGTAAATGACTAAAGGAATGAAGTACTTAGTAAGAGATTAGAACTTAGAATTAGATGACTTCTAGGGACCATCTCAGCCTTAGAATATTTTGATCTAGCAATCCAAATATAGAATTTACTATATACCAGGCAATAAATGATCAGTGTGACATTTAAAATTTTATTTAATTCTAACAATAACTCTGAGCAGATTTAATATTATCTGCATTTCATAGATGAAGAAAGATAAAGAGATTGACCAAAGTCACAATGGAATTAAATGGCCAACATGGGAATTGAATCTAGGTATATCTGGCTCCAAAGCTTGTTTTTAATCTTATAGTGTATTTTTTATGCCTCTCTCATACCTTCTCTGTTTTTAAGTTGGGTTGTTTATTCTCTTTTAATTTGAGTTATCTAAAAATAATCATGCCTTCTGAAGATATAGGATATCTGTTGAAATAATTCACATACATACCCCTTCTATCAATGGGTGAATCATAATAATGAAACTGAGGTCCATTCCCTAAGTGTGGAGCTCTTTTTCCTTTGATACTTTCCTTAATATCACTAGTTTAGACAACACAGACTGGTGGAAATATATCTCACTATTTGTTTTTGTCAGTGGTGCAGCAGGAACAGAGGCAACACTTGTAAAGGCATGATTATTAGTGTCAATGCCTAGATGTAAATATTATTTTTTTTTAATTTTTGGCCTTATCACATCTAGGAACAAACTATTAGAGTCTGAGATAGGTTCTTCTCAAAATGATGAAAGAGGAACAAAGAATATCAAGCACACAAACTAATGTTTAATTGCTGTTGCTGTAACTGTTACTGTTTCTTACCAAATCTCTTGGAACAAAGATACATATAGCATCTACAATATCCTCCTACTCACTGTGCTAGATGTGTTTCATTGCTCAAATGGAGGAGTTGCGAAGATTTTAAGTAGTCATTTGTTATCTCATCTTATGGTGCTAATATAAAATGAAGAAACTATTTCCCTTGACAAAATACTAGTAAGAGTCTCTGCTAATGAGGTTTTTGTCATATTAATGAAAACAAATGCCAATATGATATAAAACTATTATGAATAAAACTGTTACTGTGGCAGCCCTAATAATATAGGCAAGATATTGAATACAAAGGACATATATTGGGAGTGTGTGTGTGTGTGTGTGTGTGTGTGTGTGTGTGTGTGTGTGTATAAGAGAAAGAGAGGCTGAAAGAGAGAGAATGAGATTCTGAGTTATTTCAGTCACATCAAGGGTATCACAATTAAAAGGAAGAGAAATTGATAATGTTAAATATACAAAGAAACAAAAAGGAGCTCCAGTGGAAAAGGATTCCTTCATATTATGATCATAAGATGCATTGGGATAAAAATTTATAATTTATCTTTCTTTGTAGAAAGAAGGTAAAATAAAGAATACGTAAAGGGCTTAACCAGAAAAGTATGTTTTCATTATTAATATTACTCATAAGAACTCAGATTACTCATAAGAGGAGATTCTTATGAGATGATGTATCATGTCTCTGAACATATCAGTTTTTTATCATGATGAAAACAATTAATTTTCCTTACTATGAATGCATGTGCATCTATTTAATTATTTAGAGACTCTGAAAGCTGGAAGTTCCCAGATGGCCTTTATTCATGTTGTACATTCTCTCTTTGACCCACCACCTACTTCAATATTGCTTTAACAACACTATCTATCAAGAAAAATTATTTACTTTGCACCTGTCAATAAATTACATGTGATAAATCATATGTGTGAACCATTTATAAAGAAGTGTTTCTTGACTACTGATTGATAACCACTTCAAGAAGTATGTATAAATTCTGAAAAATAAAACCTAACAATTTCTCAATATGATAAAACTGGAGAATTACAACTCGCTATTAATAAATCAGAATTGGGTAATATTATAGCAGGAAGAACTGCAGAGATAACCTGACCACCATAAGAATCAATCAAGAGCACCCCTCACACATGGTTTACAGCCTCTGCAGATCATCTCTAGTCTTGCATCCTAACAGTCTCTCCTCTTAATGGAGTCCAGCTTCAGTAGTTTCTTAAGAAACTGTAAGATAGATATATTTTGACTCTTCAAATGTTCAAAAACACTTTTATACTTCCCTGACTTGATTATTACTTTCAATAGGGATAGAATTTTGGCATATAAATAATTTTCTCTCAGAATTTCTAGGTCTTTTCCTCTTTTTCCTGTTGCTGGTGTTGAGAAGTTTGTGACATTGTAATTCTTCTCCTTTTTTATAAGATATTTTGTTTTGTTCTTCAAGTTTTTAAGGCATAGTTTTTAGGACCCTCTGCTTATTAATTTTTCCTCAGTGTTTAGCAATTTCATAATTATTGACTTTAGTGCCATATATGTTAATATGTGTATGTATTTTTCTTTTTCTCCAGATTGAATGGGCCCAAAAAATTCCCTGACCAATCCTGAGAATGATATCCTCCAGTATGGGAAACAATCATATTTATTTATAATTTTATCTCATCCATTTCCTCTGTTGCCTCATTCTATATCTACTAATGGTAAGATACTGGACCCCTTATATTAATTCTCCAAAATATTATCTTTTCTTATTGATTCCCATTTTTTTTTTGTCTCCTTTCTCAGGATTTTCTTCATGGGAGCACCATGCTTCACCTTCTTCTTCCATAGTACCTGGTGCCTACAAATACTGAGCCTTTCACATTTCTCTAGATTATAGGACTCCATAGAATGGATAGATACTGGCCAGTTTGAGAAAAATGGGTGAATCAGGAAAAGAATCTTAGTATAGGTGAAATTTGAATTTGGCTCAAAGGAATGTGGGGGATTGGCTGTAGGGAAATATGTAAATGAGAATAAAGCAGAGTCAGCAAAGGAAAGAAATGAGAAAATATAAACATACGTATTTGTGCTTGTTTGGAGAATTAAAGAGATAAAATTGGAAAAGTAGCATGAAGTCAGAATGTGGAGGGGTCTCTGACATCCCCACAGGTTAGGTTACAAGCTTCATATCTCACCCATCATTGTAACGCAAAGCACCCATGTCAAGGACACTCAGAGCTAGAGGTCTTTTAAAATTCAGGGAAGAGAGGCAATGATGCATTGTTTACTATAACATGAATCTGAGGTCATGAGGAGTCAATAGCATTCTAATAGTTACTCGTTCATGTATAAAACAAGTATAAGAAGTCCACCAGTTAGAATTATTTAGTGATTTTTTTTTTTATTGCGGTATGCGGGCCTCTCACTGTTGTGGCCTCTCCCCTTGTGGAGCACAGGCTCCGGACGCACAGGCTCAGCGGCCATGGCTCACGGGCCCAGCCTCTCCGCGGCATGTGGGATCTTCCTGGACAGGGGCACGAACCCGTATCCCCTGCATTGGCAGGCAGACTCTCAACCACTGTGCCACCAGGGAAGCCCATATTTAAGGATTTTAAGTTGATTAGATGATCTAATTATTACTAGATATTTTTGTCCTGGGTGGGGAGATCAAAATTGAAATAAAATCTGAAGTCTATTAAACATGTACCTACCTATTTAGTGTTGTCCTGTTTCAATCTAATTTTTGTCTTTTATTCACACATACAGAATTTAAAATACCGGGGATTATAATAGCTGCCCATATTTACTTCATACCTGCCTGGAGACGGAGAATATAGAATGAGAAGTGTTAATGTCAGGTGTATGAGTTTCAGCTCTTTGCTTTGCCATTTCTTAACTGTTTAAAATTAGAGAAAGTAATTTAAAACTCTGAACTTTTTTACACACTTGTTAGAATGAGCACTCCTGTATTGAGAAGCTGGAGCTGTGGTACTGACTTAAGAATATACAGATTGTGACCTGCTGAACGAGGAGACACAAGCCACCTACACGCGGCAGCAGGTAACTCTTTCAGCATCTCAGCTCCCACTTTGAGAATGTGAAACCTGTGGGGTCAGTTTTCATTGAAGGTGTAGTTTCAATACACCCACATAAAGGAAGCAGTAACATTTATTACTCACAGATCCCTGAAGTGAGAGGGCACAGTTGAGCCAGGGGAAAGGCAGTCCTCTGGCCCAGGTCACAGGCTAGCAGGAGAGAGAGGGCAGGGTAGCAAGCACTTATGGCTTATAAGATGTTTTCGGTGGAGGTCACTAATTTTTTCAGGCTTTATTCTAAGTGGTTATTTTAAAAGTTATCCAGGAAAAGTAAAGCGAAAACTTATGGTAGACAGCCTAAAAATAAGTCCTTATCTAAAAGTCCAGACTTTGGTTGTGAGCAGGGTTATCATACTACACAGTGCTAAGTAGCAAATCAGAAAAAAACAAAGTTTTCCTCAAAAGTTGTTTTTCTCATCACACATGCCCAAATGATTATTTTGTTATGGATCTCACTATTTTAATTTTCACAATGATGCTTAGAAGAATACTTAAAATTTTCAACACAATGCACAAACTATATGGTCACTGCTCATTGTAGACAGTTTTGCACACTGAAGTTATGACAGAACAGTATATATTACAGTATATATAGGAATGAGATAAACCAACCAGCAGACCAGATTTAGATGCCTGGTTGGTGAGAAGTGAAGGAGCTTAGTGTATTTCAGTTTTCTTAAAATTGTTCCTTTGTACATTCTTTTGTAATAAAGGTTTTCTCCTTCTTCTCTTATGGATATCTTACTTATTCTTTAAAATTTAGTTCTTCCCTCCTGCAGCACTACTAAAATAGCAGTAAAGATACAAATACAAAAAGGTCAAAGAGAACTAGAGAGTTAGCAAGAGATTTCTTCAAAACTTGGAAAGAAGGAAGAGGAAAGAAGAATGCAAGAAAACTAGAAGATAGGGGTTAAGATGTTTGAGGACTTCAGTCACTGACTTGAATTTAGCAACAGGGGCTAAAAAGGAGTATTGTTTTAGTACACAGGCAAAAACTTAAAAATGGTCATGCACAGGGTAAGGGATAGAATAAGGAGCATTGTAATAAAGGAAAATGATTGAGTAATCAGAGTTTACAAATGAACCTCCAAATCTGGTGCAGTCTTGTGGGAAGACAATTTGTCTGTGACTTTCAGTATTGCAAAGGTTTTCATGGAATATTATACTGTTGCATGAATGATGAAAAGTGTTGCATGAATGATGAAAAGATGGCCCATGTATATTGCTATTTTGTTTACTTTTTCACAGTAAACTTGGACCATTAACTTGAAAACATAGGTGGCAAAGGTAAATTTTTACACATCCAATTGCTTTAAATATAGCCCAAATAAGAATGTTTCTACCATTTAGAACCTGCCTGTTTTCATATCCTGTGAAACTGCACCCAACATTTGCTGGACAAAGATAAAAAAAAACCCTGGGCTGTAAAAAAACCCAAGCTGCTGCTGCCTTCTAGATCTCACTGACACAAAGGCTCCTCATCTTATTTAGCAACATCACATAAACATGTAAGTGCCTTTACAATTCCCCTCTTCCCTTGGAGTCCCTTTACCATCTTCCCTTTCTGGGTGGTGACCCCATGCTGCTCTCTCAGGAGGGTCTCCTGCTGTAGGGGATTTTCCTTTCCCTGGCATGCAACCTATCAAATATGCATCTTAATAAAATGTGAAAGCCAAAGCACATACCTACAAACACAATAAAAATCAAGAAAGTACAATGTCACAAAAAGAAAATGATATTTCTCCAGAAAGAAAAGTCATAGAATATTGAAATCTAACTGATAAAGAATTCAAATTAGCTGTTATGAAGAAATTCAACAAGTTATAAGGATACTCAGAAAGAGAGTCCAGGAATAAAATCAATGAACAGAAGGAGTTCTGAAACAAAAAAATATTGAAATTAATTAAAAAAAAAGAATCAGAAATGAAGCTCTGGAGCTGAGGAATTCAACTAATGAGATGCAGAATGAAATAGAAGGCATCAGTAACAGTGCAGATAAGATGGGAGAAAAAATAAATAATTGGAGGATAGGAGTATGGAAATAATTCAGTAAGAAGGAGAGGGAGAAACAAAGTTCTTAAAAAGTGAAGAAACCCTGTAAGATCTCTCAGATTCATTCAGAAATCCAAATATTAGAATAATTGGTGTTCTAAAAGGAGAAGAGAGGGAAAAGGGGGCAGAGAGTTTATTTAAAGAAGTAGTAGCTGAGAACTTCCCAACCTGGGGAAGGAACTGGATATACAAGTCCACAAAGCTAACATAATACCCTGTTTTCTCAGTGCAAAAAGACCTTCTCCAAAACATATTGTAATGAAACTTATGAAAATCAGTGATAAAAAAGAATTTTAAGGAAGCCAAGGTACATTCACCTACAAAAGAATCCAAATGACTCTATCAGCAGATTTCTCAGCAAAAACTCTACAGGCCAGGAGAGAATAGAATGACATATTCTAAGTATAGAAAGATAAAATTTTCCAGCCAAGAATACTTTGCCTGCAAGTTACCCTTCAGATATGAAGGAGTATAAAGACTTTCCCAATCAAACAGAAACTGAGGTAGTTTGCCACCACTAGACCTGCCTTGCATGAAATGCTGAAAAGAGTCTTCTTCAAGCTGAAATGAAAAGATGTTAATCAGCAACATGAAAACATATGAAAGTACACAACACTCTGGTAAAGGTTAGAAAAGACAGTCAAAATTAGAACACTATAACTCTATGTTAGGATGGTGTGTCATCCACTTAACTATAGTATAGAGGTTAAAGGAAAAGAGTATTAAAAGTAACTATAGCTACTATAATTTGTTAACAAATACACAGCATAAAAAGAGGTAAATTGTGGCATCAAAAAAGTATGAGCTTGGGCTTCCCTGGTGGCACAGTGGTTGAGAGTCCACCTACCGATGCAGGGGACACAGGTTCATGCCCCGGTCTAGGAGGATCCCACATACTGCGGAGCGGCTAGGCCCGTGAGCCATGGCTGCTGAGCCTGCGCGTCCGGAGCCTGTGCTCCACAACGGGAGAGGCCGCAACAGTGAGAGGCCCGTGTACCGCAAAAAAAAAAAAAAAAAAAAGAAAAAAAAAATATATATAGGCAAGAGAAAAAGGATGGAGCTTTTATAGGCACATAAGGATAAGTTGCTGTCAGCCTAAAATGGACTATTTTATGTGAGGTGTTTTATGTAAGCCTGATCATAACCACAAAGCAAAAGTCTAGAGTAGGTTCATCGAACGTAAAAAAGGGGAAACAGAGCATATAACCATGGAAAACTAACCAATTTACAAAAGTAATCAGATACAAAGGGGAAAAGAAACAATGGGAAGAGAAAATAACCAGAAAGCAAATGATAAGATGGCAGTAGTAAGTCCCTACATATCAATAATCATTCTAAACATAAATGGGTTGAATTTACCAATCAAAAGGCACAAAGTGGCTGGATGCTATAAAAACAAGACCCACCTATATGCTTTAACCAAGAGGCTCATTTTAGCTCCAAAGAGACACATAGACTCAAAGTGAAGGGATGGAACTAGATAGTCCATGCAAGTGAAAACCAAAAGAAAGTGGGATTAGCCATTCTTATATCAGACAAAATAGATTTCAAGCAAAAAAAAAAAAAAAAAAAAAAGATAACAAGAGACAATGGAGGTTAGTGCATAATGATAAAGAGGTCAATTATTCAAGAAGATAAGCAATCATAGATAAATGTACACCCAACATTAGAACATCTAAATATATAAGCAATCACTAATGGATCTGAAGGGAGAAAAGGACAACAATACAATAATAGTACGGACTTCAATACCCCACTGTCAGCAATGGATAGATCATCCAGAAAGGAAATCAGCAAGGAAATATTGGAATTAACCATAATTTAGATGAAATAGACTTAGCAGACATATATAGAATATTCCCTCTAACAGCAGCATAACACATATTCTTCTCAAGAGCACACAGTACATTCTGCAGGATAGATAATATGATAGACCAACTCTTCGCAAATTTAAGATTGAAATCATGCCAAATAACTTTTCTGACCCCAATGGTATAAAACTTGTAATCAACAACAAGAGGAAAGCTGGACAATCTACAATTATGTGGAAACTAAACAACACACTCCTGAATAACCAATGGATGAAAGAAGAAATCAAAAGGAAATAAAAATTTGCCTTGAAACAAATGAAAATGGAAACACAGCATACCAAATCTTATGGGATGCTGCAAAATCAATTCTGAAAAAAAGTTTATAGGGATAAATGTATATATTAAGAAATCAGAAAGATCTCAGATAAAAAAACCTAATTTTACACCTCAAGGAACTAGAAAAAGAAGAACAAATTATTCCCCTAGTTAGCAGAAGAAGGAAATAATAAAGACCTGAGCAGAAATAAATGAAATAAAGACTAGAAAAAAAAAAAGAAGGATCAATGAAACTAAGAGCTGCTTTATTGAAAAGTTAAACAAAATTGACAAACCTTTAGCTAGACTTAACAAAATTTCATTAGAAATTTTTTTAGAAAATCTAATTTTCTAACAAAATTAGGAATGAAAGCAGAGACATAACAACTAATTCTACAGAAATATATAGAATCATAAGAAAATACTATGAACAAGTGTATGTCAACAAATGGATAAATTCCTAGAAATACATAACCCAATGAGACCAAATAAGGAAGAAATAGAAAATCTGAACAGATTAGTAACAAGTAAAGACAAGAATCAGTAATCAAAAACCTCCCAACACAGAAACCCCAGGACCAGACAGAAAATTCTAGCTAACATTTGAAGAAATAACACTAATACTTCTTAAACTCTTCCAAAAAATTGAAGAGAAGGAAATACTGACAAACTTGTTTCATGAGGTCAGCATTACACTGATTCTTATTACAGTTAAGGACACTGTAAGTAAAGAAAACTACAGACCAACATCCCTGATGAATATAGATGCAAAAATTCTCAACAAAATATCAGCAGACCAAACTTAAGAACACATTAAAAGGATTATACACCATGACCAAGTGGAATTTATCTGTGTGATGCAAAGGTGTTTCAACATGTGCAGATAAATATATTGTAATATATCACAGTAATTGAGTGTAAGACTGTTAAAAATCACATGATTATTTCAATAGATGCAGAAGACATCTGATGAATTACAGTATCTTTTCATGACATCCTTTCCTCAAACCTTCCTTAGGACATAGAAAAATCATACCTCAACATTCTAATGTTTATATACAACAAAACAACAGCTAACATTATACTTAATGGTGAAAATTTTTAGTTTTTACTCTAAGATCAGGAACAAGACAATGATGCCCACTCTCCCCACTCTTATTCAATATAGTACTGGAAGTCTTAACTGGAGCATGTAGGCAAGACAAAAAAAAAAAAAAAAAAAAAAAAAAAAAAAAAAATAAAGAAAAAAAAAAAAAAAAAAAAAAAAAAAAACAATAAAAGACATTCAATTGAAAAGAAAAAGGTAAAATTGTTATTTGAAGATGATATGATGTTACATATAGAAAATCCCAAAGACTTCATCAAAAAACTGTTGGAACTAATCAAAAATTTCAGTAAAGTTGCAGGATATAAAATTAACATACAGTAATAGATTGCATTTCTATACACTAATAATGACATCTGAAAAAGAAATACAGAAAACTATCCCATTCACAATAGCATCATAAACAATGAAAGACCTAGGAATAAATTCATCCAAGGAAGTTAAAAATATGTACAATGAAAACTACAAGGCTCTAATGAATAAAATTAAAGAAGACACAACAAAATGAAAGATAGTTTTTTTTTTTTTAACACCTTTACTGGAGTATAATTGCTTTACAATGGTGTGTTAGTTTCTGCTTTATAACAAAGTGAATCAGTTATACGTATACATATGTTCCCATATCTCTTCCCTCTTGCATATCCCTAGCTCCCACCCTCCTTTTCCCAGCCCTCTAGGTGGCCACAAACCACTGAGCTGATCTACCTGTGCTATGTGGCTGCTTCCCAGTAGCTAGCTGTTTTACATTTGGTAGTGTATATCTGTCCATGCCACTCTATCACTTCGTCCCAGCTTACCCTTCCCCCTCCCCATGTTCACAAGTCCATTCTCTACATCTGCATGTTTATTCCTATCCTACCCTCAGGTACTTCAGAACCTTTTTTTTTTTTTTTTTTTTTTTTTTTTTTTT
>NW_020838004.1:6479649-6648311 GCF_003676395.1 Aethalodelphis obliquidens | reverse complement strand
ATGGTATTTGTTTTTCTCTTTCTGACTTACTTCACTCTGTATGACAGTCTCTAGGTTCATCCACCCCAATAAAAATACTCAATTTCATTTCTTTTTATGGCTGAGTAATATTCCATTGTATATATGTGCCACATCTTCTTTATCCACTCATCCAATGATGGACACTTAGGTTGCTTCCATGTCCTGGCTACTGTAAATAGAACTGCAAAGAACATTTTGGTACATGACTCTCTTTGAATTATGGTATTCTCAGGGTATATGTCCAGTAGTGGGATTGCTGGGTGGTATGGTAGTTCTATTTTTAGTTTTTTAAGGAACCTCCATACTGTTCTCCATAGTGGCTGTACCAATTCACATTCCCACCAGCAGAGCAAGAGTGTTCCCTTTTCTCCACATCCTCTCCAGCATTTATTGTTTCTAGATTTTTTGATGATGGTCTTTCTGACCAGTGTGAGATGATATCTCATTGTAGTTTTGATTTGCATTTCGCTAATTATTAATGATGTTGAGCATTCGTTCATGTGCTTGTTGGCAATCTATATATCTTCTTTGGAGAAATGTTGATTTAGGTCTTCTGCCCATTTTTGGATTGGGTTTTTTGTTTATTTGTTATTGAGCTGCATGGGCTGCTTGTAAATTTTGGAGATTGATCCTTTGTCAGTTGCTTCATTTGCAAATCTTTTCTCCCATTCTGAGGGTTGTCTTTTGGTCTTGTTTATGGTTCCCTTTGCTATGCAAAAACTTTTAAGTTTCATTAGGTCCCATTTGTTTATTTTTGTTTTTATTTCCATTTATGTAGGAGGTGGGTCACAAAGGATCTTGCTGCGATTTATGTCATAGAGTGCTCTGCCTATGTTTTCCTCTAAGAGTTTGATAGTTTCTGCTCTTACATTGAGGTCTTTAATCTATTTTGAGCTTATTTTTGTGTATGGTGTTAGGGAGTGTTCTAATCTCATCCTTTTACATGTACCTGTTCACTTTTCCCAGTACCACTTATTGAAGACACTGTCTTTTCTCCACTGTATATTCTTGCCTCTTTTAACAAAGATAAGGTGACCATATGTGCGTGGGTTTACCTCTGGGTTCTCTATCCAGCTCCATTGATCTACATTTCTGTTTTTGTGCCAGTACCATACTGTCTTGATTACTGTATGTTTGTAGTATAGTCTGAAGTCAGGGATCCTGATACCTCCACCTCCATTTTTCATTCTCAAGATTGCTTTGGCTATTCGGGGTCTTTTGTGTTTCCATACAAATCATGAAATGTTTTGTTCTAGTTCTGTGAAAAATGCCAGTGGTAGTTTGATAGGGATTGCATTGAATCTGTAGATTGCTTTGGGTAGTAGAGTCATTTTCAGAATGTTGATTCTTCCAATCCAAGAACATGGTATATATCTCCATCTATTTGTATCATCTTTTATTTCTTTCATCAGTGTCATATAATTTTCTGCATAGAGTTCTTTTTTCTCCTTAGGTAGGTTTATTCCTAGATATTTTATTCTTTTTGTTACAATGGTATATGGGAGTGTTTTCTTAATTTCACTTTCAGATTTTTCATCATTAGTGTATAGGAATGCCAGAAATTTCTGTGCATTAATTTTGTATCCTGCTACTTTACCAAATTCATTGATTAGCTCTAGTAGTTTTCTGGTAGCATCTTTAGGATTCTTTATGTATAGTGTCATGTCATCTGCAAACAGTGACAGCTTTACTTCTTCTTTTCCAGTTTGGATACATTTTATTTCTTTTTCTTCTCTGATTGCTGTGGCTATAACTTCCAAAACCATGCTGAATAATAGTGGTGAGAGTGGGTAACCTTGTCTTCTTCTTGATCTGAGTGGAAATGGTTTCAGTTTTTCACCATTGAGGATGATGTTGGCTATGGGTTTGTCATATATGGCCTTTATTATGTTGAGGAAAGTTCCCTCTATGCCTACTTTCTTCAGGGTTGTTATCATAACTGGATGTTGAATTTTGTCGAAAGCTTTCTCTGCATCTATTGAGATGATCATATGTTTTTTCTCCTTCAATTTGTCAATATGGTGTATCACGTTGATTGATGTGTGTATATTGAAGAATCCTTGCATTTCTGGAGTAAACCCCACTTAATCATGGTGTATGATCCTTATAATGTGGTGTTGGATTCTGTTTGCTAGTATTTTGTTGAGGATTTTTGCATCAATGTTCATTTGTGATATTGGCCTGTAGGTTTCTTTCTTTGTGACATCTTTATCTGGTTTTGGTATCAGGGTGATGGTGGCCTCGTATAATGAGTTTGGGAGTGTTCCTCCATCTGCTATATTTTGGAAGAGTTTGAGAAGGTAGGTGTTAGGTCTTCTTTAAATGTTTGATAGAATTCACCTGTGAAGCCATCTGGTCCTGGGCTTTTGTTTGTTGGAAGATTTTTAATCACAGTTTCAATTTCAGTGCTTGTGATTGGTCTGTTCATATTTTCTATTTCTTCCTGGTTGTGAATTTCTAAGAATTTGTCCATTTCTTCCAGGTTGTCCATTTTATTGGCATTGAGTTTCTTGTATTAATCTCTCATGATCTTTTGTATTTCTGGAGTGTCAGTTGTTACTTCTCCTTTTTCATTTCTAATTCTGTTGATTTGAGTCTTCTCCCTGTTTTTTTCTTGATTAGTCTGGCTAATGGTTTATCAATTTTGTTTATCTTCTCAAAGAACCAGCTTTTAGTTTTATTGATCTTTGCTATTATTTCCTTCATTTCTTTTTCATTTATTTCTGATCTGATCTTTATGATTTTTTTCTTTCTATTAACTTTGGGGTTTATTGTACTTCTTTCTCTAATTGCTTTAGGTGCAAGGTTAGATTGTTTATTTGGGATGTTTCCTGTTTCTTAAGGTAGGATTTCATTGCTATAAACTTCCCTCTTAGAACTGCTTTTGCTGAATCCCATAAGTTTTGGGTCATTGTGTCTCCATTGTCATTTGTTTCTAGGTATTTTTTTCATTTCCTCTTTGATTTCTCCAGTGATAACTTCATTATTAAGTAGTGTATTGTTTAGCCTCCATGTGTTTGAAAAATAACACACAAGGGAATCTCTCTATGGTTAACAGCTGATCTTTCAGCAGTAACTCTGCAAGCCAGGAGGACTTGCAGGACATATTTAAAGTGATGAAGGAGAATAACTTACAACCAAGATTACTCTACTCATCAAGGATCTCATTCAGATTTGATGGAGAAATTAAAACCTTTACAGACAAGCAAAAGCTGAGAGAGATATCTGGTATTAATGGATCAGAAAAATTAATATTGTTAAAATGTCCATACTAACCCAAACCATCTGGTTTCTACACCATCTCTTTCTGAAGTCCAATGACATTCTTTACAGTACTAAAAAAAAAAGCATACCTAAAACTTGTATGGAACCACAAAGACTTCACATAGCCAAAGCAATCCTGAGAAAGAAAACAAAGCTGGTGATATCACACTTTCTGATTGCAAACTATACTACAAAGCTACAATAATTAAAATAATATCGTACTGACATAAGAACAGACACATAGACCAATGGTACAGAAAACAGACCCTAAAATTAAATCCCACATATACAGTCAACTAATATTTGATAAGTAAGCCAAAAATGTGCAATGGGCAAAGTATAGTCTTTTCAACAAATGGTATGAGGAAAACTGGATAAACACATATAGAACAATTAAATTGGACCCTTATCTTACCCCACTCATAAAAGTTAACTCCAAGTTGATTAAAGACTTATACCACAGTCTTAAGACCTGATACCATTAAACTCCTAGAAGAAAAGTTAGGGAAGAAACTCCTCAACACTGGTCTTGGCAATGATTCTTTTTGGTTATGACACCAAAAGCACACACACACACAAAGAAAAAAACAAAAGCAAAAATCAACAAGTGAGACTATGTAAAACTTAAATGCTTCTGCACAGCAAAAGAAAATGAAAAGGCAACTTACTGAATGGGAGAAAATTTTGCAAACTATATGTCAGATAAGGGGTTAATATATAAAATATATAAAACTCATACAACTCAACAACAACAACAAAACAATCTGATTAAATAATGGGCAGGGAAACTAGACAGAATACATTTTTCCAAAGAATACTTCCATATAGGTAGACTAAAAAATGCTCAACTTTACTAATCATCAAGGAAATGCAAAACAAAACCACAATGAGATGCTGCTCTGCACCTACTAGAATGGTTAATATTAAGGAGACAAGAGATAGCAAGTATTGGGAAGGATGTCGAGAAAAGGGAACCATTTGTACACTGTTGATGGAAATGTAAATTGATTTAGCCACTATGGAAGACAATGTGGAGGTTCCACAAATTTTTTTTTGAAAGTTCTACCATGTGATCCATGAACACCACTTCTGGGTTAAACCTAAAGGAAATGAAAACAGGATATCAAAGAGGGATTCCCGTTTACTGCAGCATTGTTCATAATAGCCAAGGTATAAAAACGACCTAGCTGCCTATCAATGGATGAGTTGATAAAGAACTTGTAATATAACTATTCATTCCTGAGAAAGAAGTACATCCTTCCATTTGTGATAACATGGATGGACTTTGTGGACATTATGCTAAGTGATGTAAGCCATATAGAGAAAGACACTGTATGATATCACCCATATATGGAATCTAAAAAAGCCAAATTCATAAAATCAGAGTAATATGATGGTTACAAAAGCATGGCAGGTGAGTGAACAGGACAGATGGTGTTTAAGGGTATAAACTTGCAATGAATAGTAAATAAGTCCTAGAGCTCTAATGCACAATATAATGAATATAGACAACAAAATTGTATTGTAATCATCAAACTCACTAAGAGACTAGAACTTAATTATTACAACCCTTAAAAAAATGATAATTATGTAACATGTTAATTATTGCTACAATGGCAAACATATTACAATATAGAAATGTACAAATTAACATGTTTAACAGGTTGCACACCTTAAATTTATCAATGTTATATGTCAAATATATTTCAATTAAAAAATTTAAAAAAACAGAATCAAAAACTTAAGTATGGTACTGAAAATTACAGATTATAGATTTTTAACCAAGATTTGAACTTTACCAATTTGTCTGCAGGATTAGAATCATTCAAACAAAGAAACAGAGTTGGATTAGGATTTGTAGTAAAATAAAATATGACATAGTTGAGCCAGCATGAAGCTGATGCTAAATTAGTGAGTTCCAGTCTAGATGCTGTTATAGGCTCATGGCCAGGATCCATTTGAGGGAAGCTCCCAATTTCATGAGGGTTTATAGTGAACATGAGGGAGATGTGTTTGGGGTTAAGTATATTTTGTAAATGTGGGCTTTTCTAAATTCATTGACCATATAATACATTCATAATACCCACTATAAACTGTATCTTCTGGTTCAGCAAAAATAATTATCTCTAAGTTTGTACTTGGAAAGAAATTGTACCTGTTTGAAAATCTTATAGCTCCATCTTCACCTACTCTACGTATAAAAAGACCAACAATGTATTTTTAAAAAGACACTGGGTTAGTTATTGCAACTGTGCAAATATTTTAAAAGTTATGATTGAAATAGAACTTAAAAATCTTTTCTAAATATACCATATACTTACTCCTACCTGAGTAATTGTTCAAGTCTTTCTCAATTTCTAGACAAGGTGTTTGCTCTTTTATGAAAAACTAATTGGCATTTATGTTGTTTGAATACTTTTTGAGATTCACCATTTGGATAGAAATGTTACTACTCTACAGCTGTGTGAGTGTGCATGTGTGTGTATATGTCTACTCACATGTGGTTTAGGCATTCAACTACTCAATCATCTCTGCTGAACTTGTCTGACAAAACATCTGCTATAGCAAATGAATAATATGTATTTTTTTGAAAGCATACCAAAAGGATACCAGTGGCATCTATTCACGAGCTGGCTGTCTTGTTATGTCACTAGTATATTGTCAAGCCCACAGTAGAGCTTGCTAAGGGCAAACCATTGAAGCCTTGTAGTTTTTGAAATGTTTTTATCTTATCAGATCATGGTTGTAATATCCCACTTAACTAAGTCATTGTCAACTTGGGGACTGCAAAATATCTCCTGGAAATGGTTACACTATTCATTCATCAGGGGACCAAGATAATTAAGTCATCCATCAACAATGATGCTTGCTTAGATGTGTGCTATTTTCTTGTTGTCCTGACCTTGGTGTGTCTGGTGCTCAGATAAAGTCTTTGATGGATATGTGAGCAGTTGTAACAACCCAGAGGCTTGAACAGCCCAGAATGCCCAAACTGAGAAGAACACTGTATTTATTCTTCTGTTTTCAATCATTTTGACTTTCATCTACAATGTATGACTTCACTACAGTCACTCAAGCTAAATTAGTTATTTCTTCTTGGTGTTCCTATAATCCTTTCCCTACTATAGTCCTTAGCACAATGTATTATAAACATTTGTCTGCCTCTCCTACACCAACAAGATATCATCAAAGTATTGTATTATTTCCTACTTAGTTTTGTTTCCCTTGCAAGCTGACTGACTACCATGTAAAAATTGATTAATAAATAATGGATATGTTAGTTAAATAACTGTACTTGTGCTTTATCAAATTGGGTATTGATGCTAGAATGATAATATTCTTTATTTTTTTCAACAAATTTATTGGAATATAATTGCTTTACAACGGTGTGTTAGTTTCTGCTTTATAACAAAGTGAATCAGCTATCCCCATATCTCCTCCCTCTTGTATCTCCCTCCCACCCTCCCAATCCCACCCCTCTAGGTGGACAGAAAGCACCAAGCAGATTTCCCTGTGCTATGTGGCTACTTCCCACTAGCTATCTATTTTACATTTAGTAGTATATATAAGTCCATGCCACTCCCTCACTTTGTCCCAGATTACCCTTCCCCCTCCCCGTGTCCTAAAGTCCATTCTCTACATCTTATCTTTATTCCTGTCCTGCCCTTAGGTTCTTCAGAACCTTGGGGTTTTTTTTTAGATTCCATATATATGTGTTAGCATACGGTATTTGTTTTTCTCTTTCTGACTTACTTCACTCTGTACGACAGACGCTAGGTCCAATCACCTCACTACAAATAACTCAGTTTCGTTTCTTTTTATGGCTGAGCAATATTCCATTGTATATATGTGCCACATCTTCTTTATCCATTCATCAGTCGATGGACACATAGGTTGCTTCCATGTCCTGGCTATTGTAAATAGAGCTGCAATGAACATTGTGGTACATGACTTTTTTTGAAATATGGTTTTCTCTGGGTATATGCCCAGTAGTGGGATTGCTGGATCATATAATAATTCTATTTTTAGTTTTTTAAGGAACCTCCACACTGTTCTCCATAGTGGCTGTATCAATTTGCATTCCCACCAACAGTGCAAGAGGGTTCTCTTTCCTCCACACCCTTTCCAGCATTTATTGTTTGTAGATTTTTTGACGATGGCCATTCTGACTGGTGTGAGGTGATACCTCATTGTAGTTTTGATTTGCATTTCTCTAATGATTAGTGATGTTGATCATTCTTTCATGTGTTTGTTGGCGACCTGATGATGTTCTTTAAAAGAAAAATGGAAGTATGAAAAATAATTTATTGAGTGCCAATCATGTGTCATAAAATATATTACAAAATATGTTAGCCCACTAGATTTAAAACCATGTAAATGTTTAAGCCTGAGCTATGTCATTTGGGAGCAAAATAATTTTTGGAAAGTAATTTCATTTTTCTGTCAGTTTTCTCAACTAAAAAATAAAAGGTTCATAATGTCTACAACCTAGGCTTGCTGTGAAAACAAAATAAGGAGACTCTTTTTAAATGATTTGCGAACTATAATATTCAACACAAAAAAGAGCTATATGAGATTTATCATTGCTAATGTTGTCAAATTTTCTCTTCCTTGATCTATATACAGCCCTTGACATAGCTGATCTCTCCCTCCTTGAAACATTTAGTTTGGTTTTCTCCATATCCATCTAGTTCTTCTTTCTCAATTACTTTTGCTTTTATCTCCTCATATCCCTGACTTTTTAAAGTTGGAATCAGTTCTTACATCTTTTGTTCTATCTACAGTTAACTTTAGAGGGGGTCTCATTCAAACTTATGACTTTAAATGTAATCTTAATGCTAAAAACTCCTAAAGATTTATTTAAAACCAAGTCTCTCCCCTGAATGCAGATTTACATATCTTTCCATTAGACATCTCCACTTAGTTATTTAAAAGACATCACAAACTGATCATGTCCAAACCTGAACTCTTGCTCTACCTATAACTCACCTCCACCTGTTCTACCTACAGTCTTCTCAACCCTGGTTAATAGAAACTTCACTCTCTCACGCATAGAACTCCCAAGTTTGGGAATCATCCTATCTTTCACACTCCACATCCAATTTATCAGATAAACATATTGATCCTGCCATCAAAATATAAACCGTATCTGACTACTTCCAGCACCTCCACTGCCACGTCCTCATCCAAGCAAATATCATCTTTTGCCTGGATTATTACGACAGGTTTCTTACTGATCTTTCTGGTTCAATCCTTTCCCTACTACTTGTCTGCTCAAAGCATTTTTTTATCTTACAAATGGTAAAATTGAAAGTCTATACAATGATCTCCTATATCTATTTGATCTGTACCCTCTCCCATAACATTACCACTATTATATTTCTGATCTCATCCCCAACTCAATCCCAATTCCTTCCTCAACTTCAGCCACACTATTTCTCAAATGCTTCATCCATCCCTCAGTCTCAAGGTCTTTGTAATTTATGTTTCTTCTGCTTGGATGTTCTCCCACAAAATATCCTCAAGACTCTTTTCCTCATCACATTCATGTCTTTATGCAAATGCCACCTTCTCAGTAAGACCTTCTCTTACTATTCTGTTTAAAATTGAAGCCACCAACATCCCTGCTTTGGTGTTGTCTAAAACACTTATCATGTCCTAAAATTATTTACTTAAATATTATTTGCTCCACTCTCCACACAAAAACATATGCTAATTCAAGCTAGTATGTATGTCTGCTTTATCAATGACTGTTTCTGAGTGCATAATACAGATATGGGGCTTGGCATAGAAAAGACACTCAAGAGATGTCTTTTAAGTGTATGAATGGGTTATAATAAAAATATACTCTCAGACTTTAAGAAAATTCAGAGGGATTTGAGAAGATGGTGGAAGAGTAAGAGATCAGAGATCACCTTCCTCCCCACAGATGCATCAGAAATACATCTACACCTGGAACTGCTTCTATAGAACACCCACTGAATGCTGGCAGAAAACCTCAGACCTCCCAAAAGGCAAGAAACTCCCCACGTACCTGGGTAGGGCAAAAGAAAAAAACAGAGACAAAACAATAGGGATGGGACCTGCACCAGTGGGAGGGAGCTGTGAAGGAGGAAAGGTTTCCACATACGAGGAAGCCCCTTTGTGGGCAGAGACTGCGGGTGGCGGAGGGGGGACGCTTTGGAGCCATGGAGGAGAGCACAGAAACAGCGGTGTGGAGAGAAAAGCAGAGAGATTCCCACACAGAGGATTGGTGCCAACCAGCACTCACCAGCCGGGGAGGCTTGTCTGCTCACCCACCAGGATGGGCGGGGGCTGGGAGCTGAAGCTCGGGCTTCAGTCGGAGCGCACAGGGAGAGGACTGGGGTTGGCAGTGTGAACACAGCCTGAAGGGGTTAGTGCACCATGGCTAGCCGGGAGGGAGTCTGGGAAAATTCTGGACCTGCTGAAGAGACAAGAGACTTTTTCTTGCCTCTTTGTTTCCTGGTGTGCAAGGAGAGGGGATTAAGAATGCTGCTTAAAGGAGCCCCAGAGACGGACGCCAGCCGCGGCTATCAGCGTGGACCACAGAGACGGGCATGAGACGCTAAGGCTGCTGCTGCCGCCACCAAGAAGCCTGTGTGCAAGCACAGGTCACTATCCCCATCTCCCCTCCAGGGAGCCTGTGCAGCCCGCCACTGGCAAGATCCCGTTATCCAGGGAAAACTTCCCCGGGAGAATGCACTGCACGTCCCAGGCTAATGCAACGTCAAGCCGGCCTCTGCCGCCACAGGCTTGCCCCGCATCCCTACTCCTCGCTATCCCTGGGCTTGAGTGAGCCAGAGCTTCCAAATCAGCTGCTCCTTTAAACCTGTCCTGTCTGAGCGAAGAACAGACGCCCTCCGGCGACCTACACACAGAGGCAGGGCCAAATCCAAAGCTGAACCCAGGAGCTGTGTGAACAAAAAAGAGAAAGGGAAATTTCTCCCAGCAGCCTCAGAAGCACTGGATTAAAGCTCCACAATCAACTTGATGTACCCTGCATCTGTGGAAAACCTGAATAGACAATGAATCATCCCTAATTGAAGAGGTGGACATTGAGAGGAAGATAGATTATTTTTTCCTCTTTTTGTGAGTTTGTATGTGTATGCTTCTGTGTGAGATTGTGTCTGTATAGGCTTGCTTTCACCATTTGTCCTACAGTTCTGTCCATCCGTTTTTTTTTGTTTGGTTGTTATTTCTTATTTGTTTTTTTTAGTTTTTATAATATTTTTTCTTAATAATTACTTTTTATTTTACTTTATCTTACTTTATTTTACCCTCTTTCTTTCTTTCCTTCCTTCTATTTTTCTCCCTTTTATTCTGAGCCATGTGGAGGACAGGCTTTTGGTGCTCCAGCCAGGTTTCAGGGCTGTGCTGCTGAGGTGGGAGAGCCAACTTCAGGACACTGGTCCACAAGAGACCTCTCAGCTCCATGTAATATCAAAGAGCAAAAATCTCCCAGAGATCTCCATCTCAACACCAAGACCCAGCTTCACTCAACGACTAGCAAGATACAGTGCTGAACACCCTATGCCAAACAACTAGCAAGACAGGAACACAGCCCCATCCATTAGCAGTGAGGCTGTTTAAAATCATAATAAGGCCACAGACACCCCAAAACACACCACCAGACGTGGACCTGCCCAACAAAAAGACAAGATCCAGCCTCATCCAACAGAACACAGGCACTAGTCCCCTCCACCAGGAAACCTACACAACCCACTGAAACAATCTTAGCCACTAGGGACAGACACTGAAAGCAATTGGAAATACGAACCTGCAGCCTGTGAAAAGGAGACCCCAAAAACAGTAAGTTAAGCAAAATGAAAAGACAGAAAAACACACAGCAGATGAAGGACCAAGGTAAAAACCCACCAGACCTAACAAATGAAGAGGAAATAGGCAGTCTACCTGAAAAAGAATTCAGAATAATGATAGTAAAGATATCCAAAATCTTGGAAATAGAATAGAGAAAATGCAAGAAACATTTAACAAGGACCTATACGAACTAAAGAGGAAACAAGCAATGATGAACAACAAAATAAATGAAATTAAAAACACTCTAGAAGGGATCAATAGCAGAATAAGTGAGGCAGAAGAATGGATAAGTGACCTAGAAGATAAAATAGTGGAAATAACTACTGCAGAGAAGAATAAAGAAAAAAAGAATGAAAAGAACTGAGGACAGTCTCACAGACCACTGGGAAAACATTAAATGCAGCAACATTTGAGTTATAGGGGCCCCAGAAGAAGAAGAGATAAAGAAAGGGACTGAGAAAATATTTGCAGAGATTATATTTGAAAACTTCCCTAATATGGGAAAGGAAATAGTTAATCAAGTCCAGGAAGCACAGAGAGCCCCATACAGGAAAAATCTAAGGAGAAACAGACCATGACACATACTAATCAAACTATCAAAAATGAAATACAAAGAAAAAAATATTAAAAGCAGCAAGGGAAAAATAACACATTAGGGAATCCCCATAACATTAACAGCTGATCTTTCAGCAGAAACTCTACAAACCAGAAGGGAGTGGCAGGACATATTTAAAGTGATGAAGGAGAAAAAACTACAACCAATATTACTCTACCCAGCAAGGATCTCATTCAGATTTGATGCAGAAATTAAAACCTTTACAGACAAGCAAAAACTGAGAGAGTTCAGCACCACCAAACCAACATTACAACAAATGCTAAAGGAATTTCTCTAGGCAAGAAACACAAGAGAAGGAAAAGACCTACAATAAAAAACCCAAAACCATTAAGAAAATGGGAATAGGAACATACATATCGATAATTACCTTAAATGTAAATGGATTAAATGCTCCCACCAAAAGACACAGACTGGATGAATGGATACAAAAACAAGATCCATATATATGCTGTCTACAAGAGACTCACTTCAGACCTAGGGACACATACAGACTGAAAGTGAGGGAATGGAAAAAGTTATTCCATGCAAATGGAAACCAAAAGAAAGCTGGAGTAGCAATTCTCATGTCAGACAAAATAGACTTTAAAATAAAGACTATTACAAGAGACAAAGAAGGACACTACATACTGACCAAGGGATCAATCAAAGAAGAAGATATAACAATTGTAAATATTTATGCACCCAACATAGGAACACCTCAATACATAAGACAAATACTAACAGCCATAAAAGGGGAAATTGACAGTAACACAATCATAGTAGGGAAATTTAACACCCCACTTTCATGAATGGACAGATCATACAAAATGAAAATAATTAAGGAAACACAAGCTGTAAATGATACATTAAACAAGATGGACTTAATTCATATTTATAGGACATTCCATCCCAAAAAAGCAATACACGTTTTTCTCGAGTGCTCATTGAACATTCTCCAGGATAGATCATATCTTGGGTCACAAATCCACCCTCGGTAAATTTAAGAAAATTGAAGTCGTATCAAGTATCTTTTCTGAGCACAACAGTATGAGACTAGATATCAATTACAGGAAAAGATCTGTAAAATATACAAACACATAGAGGCTAAACAATACACTACTTAATAACGAAGTGATCACTGAAGAAATCAAAGAGGGAATCCAAAAATACCTAGAAACAAATGACAATGGAGACAAGACGATCAAAAACCTATTGGATGCAGCAAAAACAGTTCTAAGAGGGAACTTTATAGCAATAAAATCCTACCTTAAGAAATAGGAAACATCTCAAATAAACAACCTAACCTTTCACCTAAAACAATTAGAGAACAAAAAAGCCCCAAAGTTAGGAGAAGGAAAGAAATCATAAAGATCAGATCAGATATTAATGAAAATGTAATGAAAGAAACAATAGCAAAGATCAATAAAACTGAAAGCTGGTTCTTTGAGAAGATAAACAAAATTGATAAACCATTAGCCAGACTCATCAAGAAAAAAAGGGAGAAGACTCAAATCAATAGAATTAGAACTGAAAAAGGAGAAGTAACAACTGACACTGCAGAAATACAAAGGATCATGACAAATTACTTACAAGCAACTATATGCCAATAAAATAGACATCCTAGAAGAAATGGACACGTTTTTAGAAAAGCACAACCTTCCGAGATTGAACCAGGAAGAAATAGAAAATATGAACAGACCAATCACAAGCACTGAAATTGAAACTGTGATTAAAAATCTTCCAACAAACAAAAGCCCAGGGCCAGATGGCTTCACAGGTGAATTCTCTCAAACTTTTAGAGAAGAGCTAACACCTATCCTTCTCAAACTCTTCCAAAATATAGCAGAGGGAGGAACTCTCCCAAACTCAGTCTAAGAAACCAACATCACCCTGTTACCAAAACCAGACAAAGATGTCACAAAGAAAGAAAACTACAGGCCAATATCACTGATGAACATAGAAGCAAAATTTCTCAACAAAATAGTAGCAAACAGAATCCAACACCACATTAAAAGAGTAATACACCATGATCAAGTAGGGTTTATTCCAGGGTTGCAAGGATTCTTCAGTATACACAAATCAATCAATGTGATACACCATATTAACAAATTGAAGGAGAAAAACCATATGATCATCTCAAGAGAGGCAGAGAAAGTTTTGACAAAATTCAACACCAATTTATGATAAAAACTGAAGAAAGTAGGCATAGAGGGAACTTTCCTCAACATAATAAAGGCCATATATGACAAACCCACAGACAACATCATCCTCAATGGTGAAAAACTAAAACAATTTCCACTAAGATCAGGAATAAGACAACGTTGACCACTCTCATTCAACATAGTTTTGGAAGTTGTATCCACAGCAATCAGAGAAGAAAAAGAAATAAAAGGAATCCAAATTGGAAAAGAAGAAGTAAATCTGTCACTGTTTGCAGATGACATGACACTATACATAGAGAATCCTAAAGATGCTACCTGAAAATTACTAGAGCTAATCAATGAATCTGGTAAAGTAGCAGGATACAAAATTAATGCACGGACATCTCTGTCACTCTTACACACTAGTGATGAAAAATCTGAAAGTGAAATTAAGAAAGTGCTCCCATTTACCACTGCAACTAAAAGAAAAATATATCTAGGAATAAACCTACCTAAGGAGACAAAAGACATGTATGCAGAAAATTATAAGACACTGATGAAAGAAAATAAAGATGATACAAATAGATGGAGAGATATACCATGTTCTTGGATTGGAAGAATCAACATTCTGAAATGACTCTACTACCCAAAGCAATCTACAGATTCAATGCAATCCCTATCAAACTACCACTGGCATTTTTCACAGAACTAGAACAAAAAAATTTCACAATTTTAGGGAAACACGAAAGACCCCAAATAGCCAAAGCAATCTTGAGAATGAAAAGTGGAGGTGGAGGTATCAGGCTCCCTGACTTCAGACTATACTACAAAGCTACAGTAATCAAGACAGTATGGTACTGGCACAAAAACAGAAATACAGATCAATGGAACAGGATAGAAAGCCCAGAGATAAACCCACGCACATATGGTCACCTTATCTTTTATAAAGGAGGCAAGAATATACAGTGGAGAAAAGACAGCCTTCTCAATAAGTGGTGCTGGGAAAACTGGACAGGTACATGTAAAAGGATGAGATTAGAACACTCCCTAACACCATACACAAAAATAAGCTCAAAATGGAGTAAAGACCTAAATTTAAGGCCAGAAACTTTCAAACTCTTAGAGAAAAACATAGGCAGAACACTCTATGACATAAATCACAGCAAGATCCCTTTTCATCCCCCTCCTAGAGAAATGGAAATAAAAACAAAACTAAACAAATGGGACCTAATGAAACTTTAAAGCTTTTACACAGCAAAGGAAACCGTAAACAAGACCAAAAGACAACCCTCAGAATGGGAGAAAACATTTGCAAATGAAGCAACTGACTAAGGATTAATCTCCAAAATTTACAAGCAGCACATGCAGATCCATAACAAAAAAATAAACAACCCAATCCAAAAATGGGCAGAAGACCTAAATAGACATTTATCCAAAGAAGATATACAGATTGCCAACAAACACTTGAAAGACTGCTCAACATAATTAATTAGAGAAATGCAAATCAAAACTACAATGAGTATAAGGAGATATCATCTCACACCAGTCAGAATGGGAATCATCAAAAAATCTAGAAACAGTAAATTCTGGAGAGAATGTGAAGAAACGGTAACACTCTGTACTGCTGGTGGGAATGTAAATTGATACAGCCACTATGGAGATCAGTATGGAGGTTCCTTAAAAATCTACAAATAGAGCTGCCATGCGACCCAGCAATCCCAGTACTGGGCATATACCCCGAGGAAACCATAATTCAAAAAGAGTCATGTACCAAAATGTTCATTGCAGCTCTATTTACAGTAGCCAGCACATGGAAGCAACCTAAGTGTCCATCAACAGATGAATGGGTAAAGAAGATGTGGCACATATATACAATGGAATATTACTCAGCCATAAAAGGAAACAAAATTGAGTTATTTGTATTGAGGTGGATGGGCCTAGAGTCTGTCATACAGTGTGAAGTAAGTCAGAAAGAGAAAAACAAATACCATATGCTAACACATATATATGGAATCTAAGGAAAAAAAAAAAACAGTTCATGAAGAACCTAGGGGTAAGACAGGAATAAAGACACAGACCTACTAGAGCATGGACTTGAGGGTATGGGGATGGGGAAAGGTAAGCTGTGACAAAGTGAGAGAGTGGCATGGACATATATACATTACCAAACATAAAATAGTTAGCTAGTGGGAAGTAGCCACCTAGCACAGGGAGATCAGCTAGGTGGTTTGAGACCACCTAGAGGGGTGGGATAGAGAGGGTGTGAGGGAGGGAGACAGAAGAGGGAAGCAATATGGGAACATATGTATATGTATAACTGATTCACTTTGTTATAAAGCAGAAACTAACACACCATTGTAAAGCAATTATACTCCAATAAAGACGTTTTATATATCTAGATATGCCGAAACCTATATATATATATATATATATATATATATATATATTTACTCTCAAATAAGTATTAATCACTCATTTTCAGGACCTGTTTTTTCCAGTGTCTTGCCTCACACATATTTAGTAAAGGCTACTAATTGAGATTGACTCGTGCTTAATTGTACCCTGATCCTCTTTTGATTATCTGTTGGGATATAAATCTAAATTTAATGTATAAATTTATACAATATTGTAATTTGCAAATCATGACAAAGCAAATATTAATTAAGTACAAACATTACTTATTTTCTGGTGAAAAAACAGTATTCATTGGTGTAATTGCTCTACATTTATTATAAATTATTAGCAGATAACCATACTGAGAATATGAAACTATATTCACACAAGAAAAATTATAAAAATGGTAATATGTGTCATAATTTCATAAAGACTGTTGTGTCTGACAGGTGAATATTGTAAATATCATACATAAATCTCAATGTTTGCATCACTGTTCTTGAGCAAAACCGAATTTGTAAAATTCTCCTTTTTATCAGTAATTCTCTAGTACATTTAAATAGTACCAATAATTATATTTCCCTAGATAACTATCTATGTTTTTAATAAATTGTATTTTGAAACATCTTTAGATTTATAGAAAAACCATAACCATAATACATAGTGTATTATTGTACCCAATTTCCCCCACTATTTACATTTTATATTAACGTGGTACGTTTGTCACAAATAATGAACTAATGCTGAAACAATATACAAGCCCCATGTCCCTATCCTTTGAAGTAAAAGCCTTTTGCTTTAGGAAGCAGACCTCCACCAGATAAAATCTGCTAACTGAAAAGACATAGAGCCTAGACTAGTTGAAACCAGAAGGTTGATGATGCCTCATACTTCACCTTGATGCCAACCAATCCGTGAATTTTGCGCAAGTTGATCACACACCCTGCAGCCCCCTCTCTCACACTGCCTTTATTTGTTTTTACATATATCCACTCTTTTTTTTTTTTAATTCTTTTCCCACACAGACCAAAGTATTGAGTAGAGTTCCCTGTGCTATCTTATCAGTTCTTATCAGGTTCTTATCAGTTATCTACATTATATATAGTTCTGTGTATATGTCAATCTCAATTTCTCAATTTATCCCTCTCCCCACTTATCCCTTATTAACCATAACTTTCTTTTCTACATCCGTGACTCTGTACTGGTTTTGTAAATAAGTTCATTTGTACCCTATTTTTAGATTCCACATATAAGCAATATCATATGATATTTGTCTTTCTGTGTCTGACTTACTTCACTCTGTATGAAAATCTCTAGGTCCATCTATGTTACTGCAAATGACATTATTTTGTTCTTCTTTATGACTGAGTAATATTCCATTGTATATATGTACCACATCTTCTTTATCCATTCCTCTGTTGGTGGACATTTAGGTTGCTTCCATGTCCTGGCTATACTACCCAAAGTAATCTATAGATTCAATGAAATCCCTATCAAATTACCAGTGGCATTTTTCACAGAATTAGAACAAAAAAATTTACAATTTGTATGGAAACACAGAAGACCCCAAATAACCAAAGCAATCTTGAGACAGAAAAACGGAGCTGGAGAAATCAGGCTCACAGACTTCAGACTACACTACAAAGCTACAGTAATCAAGACAGTGTGGTACTGGCACAAAAACAGATATATATATATATCAATGGAACAAGATAGAAAGCCCAGAGTTAAACTCACATGCCTATGGTCACCTAATCCATGAAAAAGGTGGCAAGAATATACAGTCTCTTCAATGAATGGTGCTGGGAAAACTGAACAGCTACATATGAAAGAATGAAATTAGAACACTCCCTAATACTATACACAAAAATAAACTCAAAATGGATTAAAAACCTAAATGTAAGGCTGGACACTATAAAACCCTTAGAGGAAAACATATGCAGAACACTCTTGGACATAAACTACAGCAAGATATTTTTTGATCCACTTCCCAGAATAATGAAAACAAAAGCAAAAATAAACAAAAGGGATTTAATTAAACTTAAAATCTTTTGCACAGCAAAGGAAACCATAAACAAAACAAAAAGACAACCCTCAGAACGGGAGAAAATATTTGCGAACAATGCAATAGACAAGGGATTAATTTCCCAAATAAACTGCTCATACAGCTCAATATCAAAAGAACCAAACAACACAATCAAAAAATGAGCAGAATTGGGTTGTTTGTTTTTTGATATTGAGCTGCAAATAACCCAGTCCAAAAATGGACAGAAGACCTAAACAGACATTTCTCCAAAGAAGATATACAGATTGCCAACAAATACATGAAAGAATGCTCAGCATCATTAATCATTAGAGAAATGCAAATCAAAACTACAAGGAGATATCATCTCACACCGGTCAGAATGGCCATCATCAAAAAATCTAGAAACAATAAATGCTGGAGAGGGTGTGGAGAAAAGGGAACACTCTTGCACTGCTGGTGGGAATGTAAATTGATACAGTCACTACAGAGAACAGTATGGAGGTTCCTTAAAAAAACTACAAATAGAACTACCATATGACCGAGCAAACCCACTACTGGGCATATACCCTGAGAAAACCATAATTCGAAAAGAGTCATGTACCAAAATGTTGATTGCAACTTTATTTACAACAACCAGGACATGGAAGCAACCTAAGTGTCCATCATTGGATGAGTGGATAAAGAAGATGTGGCACATATATACAATGGAATATTACTCAGCCATAAAAAAGGAACAAAACTGAAGTATTTGCAGTGAGGTGGATGGATCTAGAGACTGTCATACAGAGTGAAGTAAGTCAGAAAGAGAAAAACAAATGCCGTATGCTAAGACATATATACGGAATCTAAAAAAAGAAAAAAAGAAAATGGTCAGAAGAACCATTTTAGGGGCAAGATGGGAATAAAGACACAGACCTACTAGAGAATGGACTTGAGGATACGGTGAGGGGAAAGGGTAAGCTGAGACAAAGTGAGAGAGTGGCATGGACATATATACACTACCAAACGTAAAATAGATAGCTAGTGGGAGGCAGCTGCATAGCACAGGGAGATCAGCTCGGTGCCTTGTGACCACCTAGAGGGGTGGGATAGGGGGAGTGGAAGGGAGGGAGATGCAAGAGGGAAGAAATATGGGGACATATATATATGCATAACTGGTTCACTTTGTTATAAAGCAGGAACTGACACACCATTGTAAAGCAATTATACTCTAATAAAGATGTTAAAAAAAAATGAGCAGAAGATCTAAATAGACATTTCTCCAAAGAAGACATACAGATGGCCAAACCAGCACATGAAAAAATGTTCAACATGGCTAATTATTAAAGAAATGCACATCAAAAGTACAATGAGGTATCACCTTACACCAGTCAGAATGGCTATCATCAAAAAATCTAAAAACAATAAATGTTGGAGAGGGTGTGGAGAAAAGTGAACCCTCCTACACTGTTGGTGGGAATGTAAATTGGTATAGCCACTATAAAGAACAGTTGGAGGTTCCTTAAAACACTAAAACTAGAGTTACAATATGACCCTTCAATCCCACTTCTGGGCACATACTCATAGAAAACTATAATTCATACTGCCTTTAAAATCCCTTCCCTGAAAGCAATGGGAGATTTTAGGTCTTTTGAGCATGAGCTTCCTGTTCTCCTTTCTTGGTGCCCTGCAATAAACTCTGTACTTTCCTTCACCACAATCCAGTGTCAATAGATTGGCTATACTGCAGGTGGGTGAATGGACCCAAGTTTGGTTTGGTAACAATATTGATACCTTATTATTAACTATAGTTCATACTTTACCCAGTTTTCTCCTAGGCTCATGTCCCCTTAGGCTCTTCTTGGCTGTGAGAGGTTTTCAGACTTCCCTTGCTTTTGATGACTTTGACAGTTTTGATGAGTATTGATCAAGTATTTTATAAAATTTCTTTCAGTTGGAATTTGAGTAATGTGTTTCTCATGCTTAGGTTGGATTCACGGGGTTTTAAGAGGAATCTCACAAAGGTAAAGTGTCATTTTCATCACACCATCTAAAATATAAATACTATCAGCATGACTTATCACTGTTGATGTTAACTTTGATCACCTGGCTGGTGTAGTGTTTATCAGTTTTCTCCACTGTAAAGTTATTTTTTTTTTGTTTCATACTTCACTCTTTGGAATGAAGTCATTATTGTACTCATTCTTAAGGAGTGGATAGTTATGTTCATTGTGGAATTATTTTGCGTGGAAAATTTGTCTATTCTTCCCCACTGATTTATTTATTCAATCATTTATATCTCAATATGAACTCTTGAATACTTATTTTATACCTTGTGTTATAATCTGATACTACTTTACTTATTGGGCTTTCCAAATTGTACAGGTTTTGGCTATTGGAAAATCTTTCAATTGACTCCTATGTCGCTTTGGCATACCCTCATTATTGTGAGGGTTTTTGTTTGGGGTGTTTTTTTGTTGTTATCTTGTTATCTTGTATTGTTACTTTTTCTTTTTTTGAGCATTTTACTTTCTGGAACTGCAAGGTGTTTTAGGGTCATCTTGTATACTTTCTGTCCAGTCCTAGAAACAGCCATTTCTCCAAATAGTGCTGGTTCCTTTTGTTTTTAGAAACTAAGATTCAAGCACTAGTTGTTCATGGTGCTACTGGGCATCATTGTTTCTAAGTTATCTCAATTTTCAGAGGATTATATGTGTATATCTCACCTATACAAATATACACGTCTATAAATATTTCTACATGTAAACATATTTATCTATACTATACCAAATGTATGTATGTGAACTCACACTGATGTTTCCAACTCTAATCTACTACCACATGGATGATTCTAGCCTGCTTCCCTTGATTATTTGTAATCAACCACCCAATTCAACAGTGAGAAACCTGGCTCTCCCTATTTATCATGCAGTTATTTTTTAACCTCTACCCCTTTGGGTGCAGGGAAGAGAGATTTAGCCAACTAGAGCACATTGTTTATATATATTTCCTTTGCCTTTAGTCTGATAGACTCCAGTCTTCAAAGTTACTTAGAAAAACACCTTTTCTCCCAGCACTTTCAGTGACATTGTTTCATTGTTTCAAATCTATGAAATACAATTAGATTCTTTTATCATATTCTGCATTCTATCCTGTGATGCCCCAAATTCTTAAATGCTTTTTTAACTTGCACACAACAAGTTTAACTCTTTGTGCTGTAAAGTTCTATAAGGTTTGACAAATGCATTATGTTTTCACTTAGCATTATACATTTAAGGTTAAATCATGTCTTTACCTGGCCTGATTAGTCATTCTTATTTATCACTGAATGGTATCCCATTGTGTGGATGAACCCCACTTTTTTCATCCATTAACCTATTGAAGCACATTTTGGTCTCCTCCAGTTTGGGGCTATTATGAATAGAACTCCAGTAAATGTATGCGTACCAGTTTTTTTGTGTGGACACACATTTTTAATTTGGAGAAATACTTGGTCAGGAAACCACTGGGTCCTATTGCAAGACCATATTAGCTTTGTAAGAAACTGCCAAACTGTCTTCCAAAGTATCTGTACCATTTTGCATTCTCACCAGCATTAAATGAGAGTTTCTTTCATCTGTATTCTCAACAGCACTTGACATTCTCAATATTTTAGATTTTAGTCATTCTAGTAGGTGTGTGTAATGTCTTGTTGTTTAATTTACATTTCCCTGATGACAGTAATATTGTTTTTTTTTTTTCATACACATATTTGCCATCTATGTGTCTTCTATATCTTCACAGGGGGCTCAAAAATTCAATAACAATTGTTCTCTGCAGTCTAAGGGAATTGAAATGGCCAAAGGAACAAAAGGATGCAGCAATGAGGTACCCACCTCTTGGTCTCATCATTTAATAGAGTTGTTTTGTTTTCTTATTATTGAGTTCTAACAATTATTTTTTTTATATTTTGAATATATGTCCTCTGTCACATGTGTTTTGAAAATATTTTGTCCCAAACTTTCTCTTGTATTTTCATTCTCTTAACAGTGTCTTTCACAGAGAAGTTTTAATTTTAATAAAGTCCATTTTATCAAATTTTTCCTTCATGGATCCTGCTTTGGTGTTGTATCTAAAACCTCATCAACAAACCCAAGGACATGTAGTTATCTCCTATGTTTCCATCTAGAAGTTTTATAGTTTTGAATTTTGCATTTAGATCTATGATTCATTTTGATTTAATTTTGGGAAAAGTTATTAAATCTGAATTTAAGTGCTTTTTTTGCCTTTGTTTTCCATATGGTATCCAATTTTTCAGCACCATTTCTTCAAAGACTGTATTTTCTCCATTGGATTGCCTTCATGCTTCTGTTAAATATCAGTTCAGTATATTTGTGTGAGTCTATTTCTGGGTTCTCTTCATTGTTCCATTAATCTATGTGCCTGTTCTCTTACAAATACCACACTGCCTTGATTACTATAGCTTTATAGTAAGTCTTGAAATGGGGTAGTGTGAATCCTCCAACATTGTTCTCTTTTTTTTCAGTATTATGTTGGTTATTCTAGGTCTATTGCCTTTTCATATAAACTTTAGAATCAGTTTATTTTATACTTAGATATGTAGAGCTTTCTGGAAATTTGGGGGAGATTGCACTGAATTTCTAGATCAAGTTAGAAAGAAATGACATTTTTCAATCCATGAATATAAAATATTTCTCCCTTTATTTATATCTTTAATTTCTTTCATCAGTGATTTGTAGATTTCAGAGCACAGATCCTATACATATTTTATAAGATTTATATGTGACTACTCTAGTTTAAAATAAGTTATCTTATGTTATAAATTTAGCTTATAAATATAAATTTATGGAAGACCTCCATTCATATTTAGGAGAAACCTCCATTTAAATTATACTTATATTTTATTTATAATTATATGCAATGTACACTTAAATTAACTATAGTTAATGTCAAGGTATTAAACGTAGTACATAGCACAGTATCCTAAGTATATCTGACTTAGTTCAAGTAACACTAGAATAGGAGTGAAAAGATTTGGTGGAGAGAGATAGAGTGGAAGGTACTAGCACTGGGTCAGCAACATACTTGAGGTATACCTGCCCCGACTACTCCATAGTCATCATGGGAATTATATGAGGTCTATGAAACCATTTTGAAGACTTTAAGTCTCCATAATATGTAAGGATGAATAAGCAACATAGTCACTAACCTAGAAGTAGTTTTAGCACTTGCAATTCTTGCTGATTTAGAGGAGCATCTCATAAGATTAAATTTTCGGGATCCCTGAATGTTACATATTAAACTCAACCACACCATGTCTACTTCCCTCTGCTCTAAACCAGCTTCCTAAATTTTCTTCTTAATTTTTACCAGACATAATAAAGTTTTTGAATACAGGCTAAATATATGTACTTATAGACACTTGGTATGAGGAACAGCTGGTACACCCTTAAAATAGTATATTATATGCATTACTCCTCATAAATATTTTAAAAGTCTCATTAAAGGGGGAACAAGAAAACTTTATACAAAGAATCCTATTTCAATGTTGTAACATATTTGTAGCAGCATATATCACATATATATATATATAGAAATTCTATATTACAAATAGTAGAGCTACAAATGAGATCTAAAGGGAAACAAATCTTTTGAATTGCAGTACATTTTTCATTTTAGAATTACAATGATAACAATAATCACTAACAGATCATTACCCCAAACTAATATATCCTCTGCTCTCATATCATCAGCACTTAAGAAGGACTTGGGGCCACAGTGGCAAGGTTTATATTTCACCTTGTCTTTATATTATCTAAGATATACATCTATAGAACTGTAATATGTTTAACACATATTTCTATGAATGACTGCAACTAAAATCTACTCCCAGGGGGCTCAAAAATCCAATAACAATTGTTCTTCACACTTCAAAAGAATTGAAATGGCCAAAGAAATCATCAAATGCAGATATAATATTAGTGACACCAGTTAACTTTTCACCTTTAACCACCCGAAGAGAGGCAATCCATAGAATCTGCATCCTTTAAAAGTGGATCCTGGCATTTGTCTTCATTTATGTGTAATGTGTTGAGTTACCTCTGAGTCCCATGACTCACTTATATAGACATTAGTTCTTGGCAAAGAGAGGTCAGAACGTATCAGGAAATGAACCGTCGTCTATTCTTCAATAAACGTATAAAAAGTAGAATTCTTATTCCTCTTTTCACCAAATATGTAAAATTTACCCTTAAGATGTTTTATATTATAAACATGATTATATTTATAAGTATATAAATTGAATTAAGTAACTTGGTCAAGATTTTAACATCTTGTTTGGGATTGACATGTACACATTGCTATATTTAAAATGGATAACCAACAAAGACCTACTGTAGAGCACAGAGAACTCTGCTCAATAATATGTAACAACCTAAATAGGAAAATAATTTGAAAAAGAATAGATACATGTATACGTATAACTGAATCACTTTGCTGTACACCTGAAACTAACACAACATTGTTAATCGACTATGCTCCAATTTAAAATAAAATGTTTTTTAAAAAGCAAAAAAAAAAAAAAAAAGATTTTAACAGCTTATGCATTTAGATGCAGGATCAGGACACAAGTTAGACTGACTTAAAAACACATTCTTTTAACCACTTTGTCATATCACATTTATTTAACTCTATGCCAGGCACTGGTTTGGGTTATAGGGAAATAAAAGTTAATGAAATAATCTTCTTTTACTTGATGAGAACAACCTAAAAAGGAAACAAGGAAGCAGCATATAACACTATACGTTAAGTGTGATGATGGAGTTTTAAACTTCATGTTGTTTAATGTGTGAGAAAACATGGCACAGAGGAGCTAATATTCAGGCAGTGATTTCAAAGATCTGCAAGCACTTTCTAGAGAGAGAGAAGACCTGTGAGAAATCTCCAGAATCCTAAATATAACCGTCAAGGTAGGTTGGCCTGATTGTGGCAGTTATCAGAGACTTTATATGTTGGTTGCAATAAAAGGGTATAAAAACAAGATGACAAATGTGAGGCACATGTTTTGCTAGAATAAATAGTCATTCTTAGTTTGCAGAATTATATGTCCTAATACAGGTGGTTTGGAATCAAGATTCTGACTCATTGACAAGGATCAGTTATAGAAAGCAACCCCAAATCACTCAGATATTGCAGAAATCAAAATATTTTACAGTCTTTCCTTTTCATCAAAAGGAAGCCTTTCCCTTATTGACCATGTTCAGGTCTATGTTATTCAGAATCCATGTCAAATCATGGTGTCTGTAGTCTCTACCTGGATTATGAAGAGTTCTTTGGATACTTTAAGTTATCCAAGTATTCTTAACTTATACTTTAAGTTAAGAATTATTAGCTCTATCATTTATTTAGTGAGCAGATGAACAACAGCACTTGGTTGAAGGGGAGATGAACAAAGGAAATAATTATTGGCAGTCCTTATACTTTCCTCTCAGCCATAATATGAGAATTCCAACAAAAGTGATTTAGCCAAGAAAAGTGATCCCATTGCTTGCCAGAAGATTCTCCATCTCCTTTACTAAGGTAAGTTTTTTCTAGTATTATGCTAAGCTTTCTAATTTTTACACATCTTCCAGGTCATTTTGGTGACTTTAAAGATCCTGGACAAATCTCTAGGGATGTAGGAACAGGAATCCTCACTTAGGACTTCACAGGTACCACATCTGCAGGCTAGGATATTGTCTGTTATTGCTTGAGCATACTTCAACTTGACTTTTTTTGGCTACCTGTAACAGTATACTTCTATGATTCCTGTGTTATTATCTGTCTGGCTGATTTTCTTTTAATCATAGCATTGAGAACTTGACCATACATCAGGCCTCTTTAAAATCAGGCATCATAGGTGCACTGGGGCAAAAGGCTGCAATACAATAGTCTTTTTGAATGATGAATTTATCTAAATTAATCCCAAATTCTTTATCTGTTTCTGCTATAATTTTAAGCTTGTCAAATATGAATAGAGCATTAACTGTATGTTAGGCATATATTTTTCTTGCTATACTGTAAGCCTTGTAGCACTTGCTAAAGCCCTTTTGCGACAAGTTTTATACTATAAGCAAGGAGTCCTTCCAGGAGTTAGTTTCAGCTGTTGAATACAAGAGTAAAACTTCACAAAATACTGAGTAATGGTTGAATGTGCAGGACTTATTCTTTAGATATTGGTTTAAGATTTGTGAGAAATATGTGGAGCGAAATATTGGGACATAATTGTCTAGGTGTACAATTAACTCTCCCATATGAATGAAAACATATTGGCTATCAGGGTTAATAGGTTTTCTAAAGAAGGCTGAGCTTAAGTGAACCACAGTGAAATAAATAGCATCAGGTGGAGATGCAAAGAGAAAAGAGAATAATACCAGATATGAAATGATGAGGAAGGGAAGGATGACAATTTATTTTGTGGCCTGAAGATACTGAACAAAGAATACCATAGGCTATTAGATGTTCTTGTCATTGTTGTTATTTTTAGCAAACAAAACATGAATAATTAACCTCTCTAAATTAGGTACAACATACTAAGTCATGGGTTGACAAACTTTTTCTATAAAGGGCAAGATAGTACATAATTTAGGCTTCGCAGGGCATATAGCCTCTGTTGCAACTTCTCAACTCTGCTGTGGTAATGTGAAGCAGCCATAGCCAGTATCTAAACAAATGGGCATGGTTGTATTCCAGTAAAACTTTATTTACAGAAAAAGTCATTTGGCTGGATTTGGACCACAGGCCAATTTTTTCTATACTGAAGGGCTTCTTGGATACTCGAGGCAGAATTCTAAGAATATCATCCAATTACCTTCCCCCCTTATATAATCTCCTCCCCTCTGAAAGTAGGTGGCTTTTTATGCAATATGATGAATATGATGAAATATCATTACTGTTATTAAGTCACATTGCATGGCAAAAGAGAGAGCATTTGCATGTGCTAATCCAAACACATGAACCCTTTAAAATTAAAGAGTTTTCTCCAGCTAGTAGAAGAGAAAGTCATAGAGATTTGAAGCCTGAGAGGGATTCAACACAAGGTGGTTTTTCTATTGCTGAGATGGAGAAGGCCTGTGACTAAGAATTTCAATCAGTCTTAAGTTCTGAGAACAGCTCTCAACTGACAGCCAGCAAGGAAATAGGTGTCTCTGTCCTAAAGTCACAAGGAACTGAATTCAGCCTATGACCTGAATGAGCCTAGAAGAAGATTTTTCCTCAGGACCTCCAGGTAAGAGCCCAGCCTGGCCAACACATTGATTCTGGCTTTGTTATTCCTAAGTAGAAGACCCAGGTGAAACAACACGCACTTTTGACTTGAAGAAATACAAGATAATAAATGAATATGGTTTCAAGCTCTTAGTGGGTTTTTTACACAGAAGTATAGAATTAACATATTTGACCTCCTTATGGATATGATATTGACATAGTTAAGGTGGTGGTCTAAAGGAGTCAATCTAACCTTGAGTGATCCATCAGTTGATGTGCATCAAATATTTGTAACAGCTTTGACACACACTTTCCAAGATCTCCCCCAGTTCTATCTGGAATCTGGTATAACATTCTGACAACCTGACAACAGGTTTAGGATGATAATAAGGAGGTAACAAAGCATCCATCCTATGGAAAATCTAAAAATAGACCATCTGGACTACATCTAATTATAGGATTTCACTTACACAGTAAATATTTTCTCATCAGGTTCAAGGTACTGAATTACTGAGGACATAGCCTCTCAAGGGTCTTACTGAGATAACTAAGGCAGATAGATATTAAGAGGTTTAGCAATACCATCTGTGGAAACATACTTTTGACTCAAAAGAGGAAAGAATGCAAAGTGGTGGGAAATGTATTTGATAAGGTAGGCTCCATGTTTACAAGGAAATCTGTCTGTTTTCTAAGGTAAAAGTTGAGAATTGAAGGACAGTATTGAACAAAGATGGACCAACTCCCTCAGAGGACAATTATAGGGTCAGAGTCATAGACAATATTATTTTTTTTCCTATTGGAGTAAAATTGCTTTAAATTGTTGTGTTAGTTTCTGCTTTACAATGAAGTGAATCAGCTGTATGTATACTTATATCCCCTCCCTCTTGGACCTCCCTCCCACTCCCCCATCCCACCTATCTAGGTCATCACCCAGCTGAGCTCCCTGTGATATACAGCAGCTTCCCATTAGCTATCTATTTTACACATGGTAATGTATTTATGTCAAACCTAATCTCCCAATATGTCCCACGCCCCTTTCCCCCCTGTGTGTCCATATGTCCATTCTCTACATCTATATCTCTATTCCTGCCCTGCTAATATGTTCATCTGTACCATTTTTCTAGATTCCACATATATGTGTTAGTATACGATATTTATTTGTTTTTCTCTTTCTGGCTTACTTTACTCTGTATGACAGACTCTAGGTCCATCCACAATATTGTTTGCCTCCCTTCTCCTGGTCAGAGCTGAGCAGTTATTTTTTCAGGGCTCCATAGTTTTCATTATCTACTGTCCCTAGCAACAGGAGTTCTCTTTTTGGCCTTTTAATTGTCATGAGTTTGGTCCAGAGTTTATCTCTTTTATTTATAGAATCTCTTCTGAAAGCTCAGCTAAAAGCTGTAATTCCTGAAGGGTGGTGATTTACCATTCTATTTTTCTCTTTTTATTTTCTAAATAAGTTAGCCATTTCTAGTTTTAACCCAGTTACAAATAGATTAGACAGAGCAGTTGATGTGAAAGTTTCAGGTTAAAGGTCTTAAGAGAACTTCGGAAGTCTAAAAGAGAGCCATCTTTTAGATCCTCACACAATTTAATCGAAGTCCATTCAACTTTGGCAAGAAAGCCTTGACAGGGCTTCCCTGGTGGCGCAGTGGTTGAGGGTCCGCCTACCGATGCAGGGGACGCGGGTTCACGCCCCAGTCCGGGAAGATCCCACGTGCCGCGGAACGGCTGGGCCTGTGAGCCATGGTCGCTGAGCCTGTGCTCCCCAACGGAAGAGGCCACAACAGTGAGAGGCCTGCGTACTGCAAAAAAAAAAATAAAATAAAATAAAATAAAATAAAAGCCTTGAGAGATGGCAACCCAGATCACTCTTCTTACCCTCTGGGCCTTAGTGTATTCTAAAGGTAAAAAATTTAATTATTGTTTTTCAGTCTCCCTGAAACTGGACCCATTTGATATTTTCAGTTCATGTTTTAGCACCCCTGGGATCAATAAATAGGTGGATTAATTGATATAAATTACGTAGCCTAGGGATAAGTCCCTAGGATTGTCTTTAATTCTTTAAAAATTATCTCCTTATTTTGTGGAAAATGTTTAATGATATTCCAAAACTTTGGAAACTTTGTTTTAGAGCAAGTATCAGCAAACTACAGCTCATGAGCCAAACTAGGCATGTCACCTGTTTTTGTTAATAAAGTTTTATTGGAAGACAGCTATGCTCGTTTGTTTACGTATTGTTCAAGGCTGCTTTCACACTATAGAGTTGAGTAGTTGTAACAGAGACCATATGACCCAAAAAACAAAAGTATTTACTATCTGACCCCTTACAGAAAAGGAGTATGGGTTGTGGAGTCAGCCTTCCTGGGTTCAAATACTGGTTCTACTACTTATCATCTGTGTGATTGTAAATAAGGTACTTATTTTTTTGTGCCTTTATTTGCTCATATGTTGTTCTATACTATGCATAGAACATAATGGGTACTCTAATCTTAACTAGCATTTTTAATTATTAATTATTTCAAGTGAATATACCCTTGTTGAGAAAGACTTTTCACTATTAAGTATTACCTAAAACATAACGACGTTAACCACCATTCTTGGTCATTTACCTGTATCATTTACCTTGGTCCAAAGTGCTTTGGACCTGTCTCATTTAATTCTTAAAACAATCTTAGGAGGCATTAATTTCTAGATTAGAATAACATGAAGGTAAAGGCTTGCAGGTGTTATTTATATACATAAATTTCATAAGCCTTGACTGCTAACATATTCAGACTTTAGATACTTGCAGTGGTATTTTCTTCAAGATACTATAGAAAAGAGGACAATTGCTAATTATCATGGTTTATATGCCCATATACACTTACTTTCTAAACCTAAGAGAAATCTTGGTCAGTCTGTGACATTTCTTAAAGCTAGAGCAATGGTCTTAACTCAATTTAGAGGGAAATTATGAGTGATATCAAGTAGTTCTGGAGGTCTCTATAGTAGACAGCAGGACTATTTAGCACAGCAGGGAATCATGGAGGGCACTATGAAGGGTGCTGAGCTGATGAAAACTTCAGAGAAAAAATGAGTTAAGCCTATGAACTGTGACACACTTTAAAATATCATCCCCATTTTAAAGATGCCAAAACTCTGGTAGTTTACCTAGTTTTTTCAATGTCACATGAGAAGAATATCAGAGATCATTTCTCTATATTGCCCTCCAAGAAGTGCACAATTTTGAAATTCTAACACAAAGTATCTTATTAGTCTTACCTATTCCTCATGGCACTAAAAAGGGCTGTCCTGTAGGAATATAGCAATCAGTTGTACTCCAACACACACTTAAAGGGTAGCAGTTGTATGATATCATTTTGCTCAGGGCTGCGAAGATATAGAGAAACTGACATGGCCCTTTGAGAATTCAGGGTCTAGTAGAAAAGGTAGACACAACATAAATACAGAGGATGACAGCTATAATGCTGTAAGTACAAACAGTATGTTCTGATAATACTTTCAACAAGGATAAGGTAAAAGATCTTCTCCTTTGCCATCTTAGTTTACAGTTGTTCACTATGATATTAAACTGTAGTTACCTTGGATATATCAATATCAGAAATTTTGTTAGTTTATCCACCCAAGTATGATATATCAAAGTTCACTTGAATTTTTATAAGAATAATATTTTTTCTGCATTTTAAGTGAATACTGGTTCTGAGCTATAGATTTATGCTGTAAGAATGGGATGTATAGTTTCCACATCCAACAGAAAATTATCAAAGTCTAATAAACTGTAACTATGACTTATCCCACCAAAGATACGTCAGCCCAAAATGCACAAAGGCGGCTTGTTCTCAGAACAACATCTATAAACTTACAATAAGGAAGTTCCCAATAAGACTATAGATGATATACTTTGTAATTCCTTATTTTTTCCTGATTTTATGTTTAACAAGAAGAAATCAATCATGACATCCTTATCTAGAGACAAACTAAAACATAATTCAGTTTGAAAATGTTAATCTTTGTAGTTAGTACAAATGCTGTAAATTCTGTTTTATATGATAATTCATTTTATGTTAGAAGGGAGAAAATCGTGTATGTGTCAAAATTAAATTTTACCCTAAATGACAACTAACACAGAGATGCATCAAAATGCTCAGAATCAAGGTTATCCTTATATTTAAAATAGTGAAATAAATATATACTGGATATAATGTCATATGTATTAATAAACTAAAATAGGGGCTTCCCTGGTGGTATAGTGGTTGAGAGTCCGCCTGCCGATGCAGGGGACACAGGTTCGTGCCCCGGTCTGGGAAGATCCCACATGCTGTGGAGTGGCTGAGCCCATGAGCCATGGCCGCTGAGCCTGCACGTCCGGAGCCTGTGCTCCACGACAGGAGAGGCCACAGCAGTGAGAGGACCGCGTACCACAAAAAGTAAATAAATAAATAAACTAAAATAATCTGAAATAGATTAAGAAGTTTAGGAGCACTCAAAATAACAATCAAGGTAATCTGTAAGTAATCTCAGTGTTGAATAATTAAAATATGAGAATTTAATGGAAGCAAATCTAGTCAATTGTATTAGATGTTACTAGCAACAATAGGAATGTTTAAGAAAAAGAAAGAAAGAAAGATTGAGAAAAACAGAGTGAGGAAGTGACAGAGATGGAGAGAAAAACTAAGAGGGAATAAAATATTATAAGGCTTCTTCCTAGGAAGGAGAGTCTTGGTTGAAAATATTGCAGTTTTCTTGGTTTGGCTATTTCTAACCTGATCAGTTTTTTTCTTTTTTTCCTTTCTTTCCTTTTTCATAGACCTATTTGAGAATTTGACTACCTCTTCAGAAATACACACTGTTTCAGAGAGGTTATAGTCCTCCTAAATTCTATTTATGGGCCTGAGGTTAAGAAGACAGGTTATAGAAGCTGAAAATTCCTTAAGCCTCCTTAGTTGACAGCTCTTGCTATTTTGCACATACTCTCAGTACACCAGAAAAACCGGATTTCTATGGACCAGGAAGACCATAATTTGTGGTTAATTTATCAATATAAATATTTTATGGGGTCCTTTCTAGACTAGCACTAGGCCTTTTTTAGACTGCTTTTTGTTTTGCTGTGAATCTCACGTATGAACACTGAATCTTTAAAAGCAACAACAAAAAAGAAAACACCAAATTTATTATCTACTGGTACTACTTATGCATGACTTATTCTTTTTTTTTTGCAGTACGCGGGCCTCTCACTGCTGTGGTCTCTCCCATTGTGGAGCACAGGCTCCGGACGCGCAGGTTCAGCGGCCATGGCTCACGGGCCTAGCCGCTCCGCGGCATGTGGGATCTTCCCGGACTGGGGCACGAACCCATGTCCCCTGCATCGGCAGGCAGACTCTCAACCACTGCGCCACCAGGGAAGCCTGCATGAATTATTCTTTACTATAGAATGCACAAGCTATCTATATTTTAATAAGAATGCATTTCACTAAAATTTCAAGGAACAATATTCTGAGGTATCCCTTATCTCTGAGTTTTTTCCCCATATATTTCCCCTTTCACATACCCCCTGCCCCCAAAAAGACTTTTCTATTTCCAAAGAATTTTCAGTGAATTCTTGTTTAAATTCTGGTGTTCTCACCACTGAGTTAAAGAAAATACTCAGTTAATCCATAAGGATTCTCCATGTTGCCCAACTTTTTCCTCCTCAGCAAATATAATGCAAAGTATATTTTTCAATGTACAGAAGTATGTATAGAAAGGTGCTGTCATGTTATTATAGATACTGTCTCTCTCAAGGAAAACTTATTGGTTAGATAAATAATATATATATATAATATATGATCAGTAGGTGACATCAATTTGGAGTCAATATCACTATTTCAACTATATATTGGTACATTAACACATTCATATGCATGATCCATGTAGGTATATGCATACTACAATGAACAGTTCAGTGTTTGTGAAAGCAAAAAAGAGTAACTCTCCCTGGACTAACCCTTAAGGAAAAGTGACCAGGGTAAAATGTGAATGTATTCATTTACTCTCTCATAACGAGTAGTGCTAGCCAGGTTTAATACTTCTGGTGGGACTTATGACAGAGTAATATATTTTTTTTTCATTCCAAACTGCTACCTAGAATAGGTGAAAAAAAAGAAGATTGGGGCATTAGCTATGCCAATGAGAAATGACAATGCCCTAGTACATCTCTCAGAAGGTCTTTTTCTTGTTTCAACAACGCACAACCTGGAATTTAAGCTGATGATGAGAGAGAGCCCTAAGAGAAAGAATGAACTACCTAGAAAAGGGTAAAACCAGTGTGGTACTTGGAGACGACTGAAGTTCAATACCATTCCAGGAAAACTACAAAGGAAGAATAAAGAAGATGTGGCCTGGTCAAGACTTCATGTGACACCACAAGAAAGGCCATCGTTGTTCATTTGTAATTAGCATATTGATGCATAAAATTTAAGATAACTCAAGGATTCTCTTTGTCCATGTACAGTTTACATGTTTAATATTTGGCACATATACCACAAGGTCTGTATCCAAATGACACTTCTTAGAATAACTTAGCCAGTGTTCCTGCATATAGAATAGAAAACACTATCTGTTTTAGTGGAATCTGTGAATATTTGTAAGTCGTATTTGAATATCTAACAAAGAAGGATAATTTTAAGAAATTTGTATCACTTATCTGACAACATACCTCACTTTAATCACAAAAAACAATGTTGAATGATACTACCTTGTTATTTCTCCCCAAGCATTTCACTCTCAATTCATCAATTTCTCTCAGTACAGCTCCAAATTTGGGATTCTTTATTGCCATTAATGGTAAACACTATTTACTCTCAAGTTTCAAATGGAAACCTTAAAGTTATCTATTCTCCAATGTAGCCATCAGTGTCTGGCATTTATCAACTCCTTCATATTTCAACTTCTGAATACACCTAAATCAACCTTCATCATTCCCAAACTTACTGTTACTGCCTTAGTGTGTGCATTCATCAGATCCCACCTGAACTACTGCATTACCTCTAAGTTCTACCTACTTCATTTCTGCATTAAAATCTTTGAAAAGAACCTTGATGGCTCATTGGTCAAGCCCTTAGGATCAAGTTCAAAACTCAGGGATAGCAATGAAAGCTAATCCCCATTTCATATTTGCTTTCCCCATTTTATAATACTCCTCTCCAAAACCCTTTACATTTGCATATCTGCACTAACCCACATGCTGTTCTTTATGAGTAGAATTATCTTTGCTTTTTAACTAACTCTACGCATCTGTCAAGATTTCTAAATTATGGATCTCATGATGTCAAGAACCAAATATTTCTTCTTGGATTTTTCTATCAGAGTCTACCAGAACTTTTTTTGAATAAATAAATGAACAAGTGAACTTCAGTATAATATCATCCAAAAAGCCCTCTCCATTGGATTTAAATAATTCTTCCTTGTGTTGATACCTGAGCATCTCTTTACCATAACCTATAAACTTGTGCTTTCATGTTTGTCTATTCCACTGACTAAATTTTGACAATGGTAAATAGGGTGTGCTCATTAAAATTTATAAAATCAAAAAGTGAAAAAGGAAGGTAACCAGGATTTATTATTACTGTAGTATTGTACTTAGTACAGAAGCCACAGAAACAAATCTTTCATTCGCTCTTCAGAATGGATACTATTACTAGTTTAAATATTTAGCATCTGCAAATTTAATTGTTCAACCTACACTTTCAACCCTGCTGAGGGTGAGCTCTTCACAGGAAAAGTGCTTCTGCTGTAATACAGAAAATCTTCAGATGCTGTGCACAGATGAGTCCTGGTGAGTTTAAGCAGTGATACTTAAAACACTGTTACACAAAGAACCACCTAAGACTGTGGTTTAATTCATCCGAATAGGCTGGAACCTGTGTCTTCTAAGACATCCCAAGTAGTTCTAGTGTGTACCAGGGGTTGATAACTGCTGAGGTGGAAGGACAAATTGAGGCAAAATTGTAACAAAATATGTTATGTCCAGGATATTAACTTTCTCTTCTTGAATTTTGTGATTCCAAGGGTTCTTAACTAGCAAAGAGAAAAACAGAATTTTCATCCCATGGCTGATGGATCAGCCTAATGACTGTAACAGACAGCATTCACTCATTGTGCTGAGGAATTTATAAATATTATCTCCCCTGACCTCAAAACAACAATGTGGTTATGTATTATTAGCCTTATTTTGCAGATGAGAAAAATGAGTCTCAGTAAATTTAAGCAGATTTTCCATGCAATACATAAGGGAGTCAGGAGCATAGCTTGATTCATCTGAATCTGAAGCTCATGCTCATAACTATTCTATTTCTCTTTCTAGAAACACGATGTGAATTGTTTCATCCAGGGAGTAAGATAGGGCAATGCTACCTTTTCTTCTGTTTAAAGGCCAAGTACGTTAAAGAAAGGATCTAGCGTCCTCCACCATAAAATTTGGTAATATCCAGACAGTCAGTGGTGAATGATGTGACATTCCCTTACCCATCAGATTTTTCATTAGCAAATCTATATGTGAGGTTTCCCAGATTTCCTACTTCCTGTCTGAGCTCCCACCTCCTGCAGAGGTGACCTCAAGACAAATTCAAAGATTAATGATCTCTCTACTTTCTTTGTCTCTTTCCTTCTGATCATGTAATAGAGGTTAATTTGCAAGACTTTCCTTGGCATCCGTGATGCCTGTATAGTTTTGAAATTGGCAGCAGGTCTCAAATGAAGGCAGTGGTTTGGAGAGTTTTCAATTGGAAATGTTTCATGTTATCTAATTTCTCTGTCTAAATATCATGTGCCTAGCATCCTATATATAACACATACTCAACACCAAAGTACATGATTTCTTTATTCAAAACTATTGCCTTCAGGAAGAGTGATAATACTTCTTGATTTTTTTAATGGATTTTATGAAAAGTTTGTCTTAAATCTTGGTTCCACTTGGAAAACTCCTCTTACCTGATGATTGAATATACTCAAATTAATTATAAGTGAGATCTCTCTTATTTTTGCATAGCCATTGAACATGCCAGAAGGACTGACTCTCTGAAGGGCCATTATCTAATTCAAGACTTGGATCCTTATAGTCTATACTTACCAACTGGTCAAATGGTACAAGGTTCATCTTTCTTAAGTACAGAAATATTAATCAAATAGCCAAAAAGCCAGCATCTATTAGAAAAGCTAGATTACAGGACAAATCAACCAGACAGGTTCTCTGATCACTAACCTATAAGGGGCTTGAAAGCATTACAAATAGTCTTAAATTACCAAAAAAAAAAAAAAGGCGGGGGGTGGGGAGGTGTAAGACTGGAGTGAAAAGTATGGCTGGGAAAAATACTTCAGTAAGAACTTAAAATGGGAGGCAGGACCTATAAGCGACCTTCTAGCAAAACAATTTGAGTTAGCGAAAATCCCTTTTTTTTTTTTTAAACATCTTTATTGGAGTATAATTGCTTTACAACTGTGTGTTCATTTCTGCTTTATAACAAAGTGAATCAGCAATACATATACACATATCCCCATATCTCCTCCCTCTTGTGTCTCCCTCCCACCCTCCTTATTCCACCCCTCCAGGTGGAGACAAAGCACCGAGATGATCTCCCTGTGCTATGTGGCTGCTTCCCACTAGCTATCTCTTTTACATTTGGTAGTATATGTAAGTCCACCACTCTCTCACTTTGTCCCAACTTACCCCTTCTTAAAAAAAACATTTTTCTGAAATGATATGGCTTTGGATTTCCTTAATTATGGAGACAAGGTAGAGTATTATCACCACAATATCTTCATCTTCTATTCGTCAAACAGTTCTCATCTTGTACTTTAAGAAATGTTAAACAACACATGATAATTTTGTATTCAAAGTTGGAGGGCACACAACAGCAAATTACTAGCCTGCTCAAGACAACCACAGATCTCTTCTTGTCTCTCCTTGCAAGCACTGAGTGCCAAGGCAATGACAAATGTCTACTCTTCTGTTAGTAGAATGTGAGGAAGTTATGTACATTATCAGGGTCACTCAAATCAAACGCACCTCATCCATTAGGAATAAAATAGAACCCACTTTCCTATCCTGATTGTTATACCTGTTGATTATTCCTACTCTATAGGAACTACTTTTACCAAAATGTATGATCATTTTCATCTAATTCCTAAGGAAATGTTAAAAAAAAATAGGGAGAGGGAGATATGTAAATTTTACTTGCTACACCCTAAATCAATACACAACTCTCACTGCAATAATCTCCTGAAGATCACCCTGTTTTTATTCCATGTGATAGACTCATCTCCATGCAGTGGCCAGAATAATCTGAAGATAAATCATGCCATCTCTCTCTGAAAATTAAAAAAAGGAATCTATAGCTTTCCATCTTGAATTCAATTAAAATATTTACTTTACGTATGTCGTATATGGTTTGTTCAACCTAATTCAGCTAGCTTCCATCTTCAAAACTCTTCAGGTAATAAACAGACACCAGTCTTTGTATTTAGGTATAACCTACATTGTATGTTCTGTGTGCTTCCAGCGTTATGTGAAATTCTTCAAAGGACTTTCACTGAATTCCACTGAGTTTCTACACCTCAGCAAGCATCCGCCTGAGAATATGTTTTCAGTCTCTCAGACAAGCAATGCTGGTCTCTATAAGCTATCCTATTTGAATGCAAAAGAAGCACAACAGCCAAAGAACATATTCTCTAGGCTTTTGAGCTACTCTTCCAGGACTCCCCTATTTATGTTTTCTGCTTATAGACTGAAAGAGTATTGGTGGCAAAGCTCAAAAGAACGGCTTAGTCATCTCCTAGTAAGGGAGTATCAAGCCCCTCTGTTTAGGTGAGAGTACTCACTGCCTTTTTTCTTACAGTTTGAGAAATTACAATAAAAAATTTTCTGTTCAATATTATTCAATGGAAACAACATAACTGTAGAGAGTCTTATTTACCTAAATTTCTACATGTAACACAATGGTATAGTTGGCCAGGAAAAATAGTCTATCCAAATGACATGCTAATCACTGCAAGCTCAGAGATATTAAATAATTTTCCTTAAATTACAATTCATTTGTGCCACAGAGGTAAGACTTGAGTTCAAATTCTGGATCTTCCATTTACATGTGACCTTAAGCACATATTTATCACTGCTAAAACTGTTTTTCTAAATGTTAATTGAAGATCTGATGCAACTTAAAAAGGTATTATGAAGGTGAAACACTATCCACCTTGGAAAGTTTCTGGCCCTTGCATATTAATAAAATAAAAAGCCCAATTTGTGAATGCCCACCATGAAAAAGACACAGAACCTGGGATTTTATATATTAATAAATAAGTTTAGAAATTTACATAATGATGTCACTTAAACCTTTACTTTTTTTTAAACATCTTTATTGGAGTATAATTGCTTTACAATGTTGTATTAGTTTCTGAATCTAAAATAATAAAAAGTAAACCTTTACTTTTACATTTACACAAATATGATTACACTCTGCAGTAGAAAAGATTCATTTTCAAAACCACACAGGAAGACTTCATTTACATTTTTCTTCTGTACTCTATTTGGGACTACATTTCTACGCTGACAGGTAAGAATTAATTCTGTGTTGAAAGTAAAGACTCTTGGTGAAAAAGCTTAAAAGCAGTACTTTCCAGCAATCACTAAATTGATCCTATAAACAAGCTTGTGAAAAAACTTCTCATTTCCATTTTACAGATTACATAAATTTTAAGCTCAGGGTGACTCTTCTTCATAGAGTTGCAGCTACTAGATGAAGGATACAGGACATAAGCTCATGTCTTCTCATTCTAAATCCTTATCATTTTGGAATTTTTTTAATGAAAATTGGACCCTAGTAAATACTGTCTCTTTTTTATTTAATATTATTATCTATTTCAACAAGATATTTTGTCAGTCTCTCTAGAAAGTTCTGTATTTTGGCTTTTTATGATAGTAATCTACTCATTGAATAATGTCCAGAATCAAGGAAACTGTTGACTGTAACTCAGTCCTTATTCTTTCTTACCAGCAGCACAGGGCTGCCATCTACCAGTAATTAGGAAATTTGCAGTTTTCCAAATTGTAACAACACAGCAGAAAAAGAAATGCTTTTCACTATTTTGCATTTACACTAAGTTTCTAGAAATGTGTTGAAATGTTGTAATTACCAGCACACACCCAATGTTTAGAATCTCAAAAGAATCAGGCTTAGAGGACACCACCTTAACCGGCCTTAGAAATTTGATAACAAAGCCTGTTTTCTGCATGATCTTGAAGGTTACCCTGGAAAGTTCATATATGAAGGGAAAACTAAAAAGGGAAGCATATTTCTGAAAGGATTATGCAAATAATGACTGCACTAAGTAGACACTGGTCTTAGGTAAACTAAATGGAGAACTCTCCAAGTAAAATATCCCCTAAGATGGCATAAGTGTATCTTCAAATAGGTTCATAAGTTCCTAATATTAATAGGTAATATCTATATTGTGTTTATTTTGTTATAGGTACCAGGCTCAATTTTAAATTATATGTATATATATAAATTCATTTAATCTTAATGAAAATACTATAAGGTAGTTAAAATTCTTACCATCTTAGTGAGGGTTAATTTTATGTATCAACTTGGCTGTAGCAGAGGATGCCCAGATAGCCACTTAAACATTATTTCTGGGTGTGTCTGTGAAGGTGTTTCTGGGAGGTTAGAATTTGAATTGAGATCTGAGTTAAACATATGGTCCTCCCCAATGTACATGTTCATGAGTATCATCCAATCCATTGAGGGCCTGAAGAGATCAAAATGGTGGAAGAAGGTTCAATTTATTCTCTGCCTACCTGGTTGAGCTGACACAAAGGTATTCTTCTCTTGGTGCTCCTGGTTCTCAGGTGTTTAGACTCAGACTAAAACCTACACCATCAGTTCTCCTGCTCTCAAGCCTTCAAAGTAAACTACTGGTTTTCTTGGGTCTACAGCTTACAGACAACAGATCATGGGACTTCTCAGCCCCCACATTCATGTGTACCAGTTCTTCTTAATAAATCTATTTCTAAGGTGAGAGAGAGAGAGAGGTGGAGAGATAGAGTAATAGAGATAGAAATAGAGATAGTGATATATAGATATCCTATTATGTATTTCTCTTCAGAGCCCTAATTACATCTCTATTTTACATAAAGGAAATTTATATCATAGATATTAAGTAATTTTCCAAGAGGCAATATTCAAATCCAGGAATTCTGGATGGAGTCCATGTTCTTATACTCTATGTATATACTGTCTTCCTATTCCTAGATGTTTAAGATGTGAACAGAAGGAAGTGATCTGAGAGATGGTATCTAGGCTATACCCTCCAAGAAGGAGGCTGTAAAGTAGAGTAATAGAGTGATGTTTGAAAAACATTCAGAGTAACAGGAGAACTGAAGTCAATTCTTATCTCTTTATCACAGCTTATAATTTTTGGAAAATCAGTTTACTTCTCCGGGCCTTAGTCCTTCATTAGTAAAATGAAACAAAGGAGTAAATAATAATTAAACAACTCTCTAAGTCTTAGATAGCGATTGCAGGATTGTGTCTTGGATGATGACGGGGAAGATGAAGGTGATATAAATTCATTTAAAGTGGTGTATTTCATCAGGAGGAGTATCCTCTCAAGTTCGGCCCTCTGTAACAGCCTTTACGGATTTTAACCTTACACACCTCCATGAGCTGTAAAATAAAGTTCCATTGGAAGTTGTCTAATCACCCTATCCCATTTATAACCCCAAGAGTTCCCACTGGGGGTAGCAAAACACAAGACAACAAAACATCTAATTCAAAAGCTCTTATGTGTTCATTGGAAATGGAGTTGTAAAATCCTTGTTTTATTCCATATGACCAAGAGGGTTATAAGACAAACAAAGAGAAAATATAGTGCTGTGAAGGGAAGGGAAATGCAAAAATCCAGTGGGAAAAAATGAGAAATATTCTGATATGGTGTTGAGTCCACATTTGTCACTAATTTGTTTGGTTGTTTTTGTTTGTTTGTTTGTTTTTGGTCTGCATACACCACAGAGAAGTTTCTTTGCCTGGCAAACAAATTCAGGGCAGCTACTCACCTGAATCTGCCCACTCTCCCCTTGAGAGTGTACTATCACTTAGTAAATCCTCACTTTACCTTCTTGACCTCTCTGTCTAATCTCTGAATGCTTTCTGTGATGAGACAAGAACTTACTTACTCTCTTGTATCACTAGGAGTAAGGAAGTAAACATCAATCCATCTTGTCTCTGAGATGGGTACACTCCTTAAAAACTGCTTGATTAACTTTTTGGTGCCAACAATTCTGAAGCCCCATCATTAATTTATTTTGCATCAGTGTTTTCAAGTGTAAGCTTAAATCTTGGGAAGTGAGAGATTAAAAATACAATAAAATATTAAATGTCTTAGAGTAGGAAAATATTCACTGGGATGTCAAATTGTTGATGAAACAGTCCTAAATCTAAGTTAGACTAAAAACAAACCTTCTGATCTTAATTTATTTTCCACACGAGCAGTGCAAATAACAAAATATGTGTTGATAGGGCACATTAAATATACTTAAATACTTGTACACTTCTCAATATAAATCTTATTAATTTCCATATATTTTATATACATATATACAAATAGGAACTAACATAGGCAAAGGCAAATATCAATATGAATAACTAAAGTATGACAGACTAGGTCCATCCACCTCACTACAAATAACTCAATTTTGTTTCTTTTTATGGCTGAGTAATACAGAGTGAAGTAAGTAAGAAAGAGAAAAACAAATACCGTATGCTAACACATAAATATGGAATCTAAGAAAAAAAAAATGGTCATGAAGAACCTAAGGGTAAGACGGGAATAAAGACACAGACCTACTAGAGAATGGACTTGAGGATATGGGGAGGGGGAAGGGTAAGCTGTGACAAAGTGAGAGAGTGGCATGGACATATATACACTACCAAATGTAAAATAGATAGCTAGTGGGAAGCAGCTGCATAGCACAGGGTGGGAGGGAGGGAGACTCAAGAGGGAAGAGATATGGGAACATATGTATATGTATAACTGATTCACTTTGTTATAAAGCAGAAACTAACACACCATAGTAAAGCAATTATACTCCAATAAAGTTGTTAAAAAAAAGGAATAACTAAAGTAATACTACAGTTAAAATGTAAATATTCATGTCTTTAAAACTAAATAATTCTTTCAAGGTCAGTTAAGTCTTGTCACAATTCTCACTGGTTCAGGAGGTGAAGTTCTTTGTGCCATTCCCTAAGTTTGGTATTTAAACTAAACTGACCTTGAAACTTAGTGGACTGGCTCTTCAGGCTGCATGTCATTGCAGGACATTCAATAAGAATATAGTCCTCTTTCTGAAGAAAACAAATGGTGATTTTGGAACTGTATTACATTGTCCCTGCAGGATCAAAACCAGAATAAAGTGAAAGAGCTATATGCCTGTTCCTCTTCTCAAGCAGCCTTCTTCTAATTTTCTATAGGAAATGCTGGAGATGGTTGCACTGGAGGAAAGTGAGACAGTAGTAGCCCTAATGGCCCTGACTGATGTTTTTATCAGTGCCTGTCATGAAAATATGCATGTGAGATAAAATCATGAATAAAACAGAGACTGACTGATATTTTTATCCACCAAGTTAGTTAACAGCTAACTTATTTACACTGTAATTACAAAAATAGCTATAGGCATATGACTACACATTATGAAGGAGAGATGAATTTTGAGGTTGAGGTGTGAAGGAAGGAATGGACATTACAGGGAGCTTGAAAGGTAAGTAGGATTTTGAGTGTCAGGAAAATTGTGGTGCTAAAGTGTTCCAGAGGGAATCTCACGGAAAGAATAAATTCTATGGCATATTGTGGAATGACAACTAGTTCAGTGTTTGAGAATATGGGGTGAATGGTGAGGTAGGGAATGATAAACATTCTGAGATTTTGGAGGGCCATGCTAATAAGTTAAGGTGTCCTATAGACAACAAGAAATTCACTAGATTTCCAAGTTCCAGTGTCTCTCAGATTTATATGTATCTGAAAAAATACCTGCCCCCTTAATTTTCTATTGTAATTTATTCTTTCAGAAAAGATTTATTGAGGGAACACTCTGGATATAATGCAAATATAGAAAAAGACACACAGCATTCAATTACTATTGTCAAGGAGCTTAATGTCCATGGGAGAAAACAAGACTTATGGGAATGAAAAGTTAGGCATAAGCCAAGGTAGTTTACAAGTGAATGTCAAATCAGAGACAAAGGCAAATCAATCCAGTTTGGCCCTTGTGATTTCTAATCCTCAACTCCTTCAACATTAGTAAGTATATAGTGGTATCCAAGAGGCAGCAGAAGATATAAAATACTTAGTAAAGCCACTCAAGTTTCTACCAAATAGATTCTCGGTTCAATTTCACTTCTATTTCATATGTAGAGATACTTCTAAGTTTGATAGACAATCTCATTATTAATTATGATCTGCCCACATCAAACTCTGACAGATGTAAATCTGTGTATGAGCATTTTCCATTTTCGAACAATGATCTTGATGTGAAATGTAAATCAAACTGTCTTAACTCTTCCTTCCAATGAGCCACTTAATCATTGTCCAGTGTTCATGGATCTCAGCCCCTCAGCTCCTGCCTGCTGGAGAATGTCTGTTGTCATCTTCTACCTCCTTATCTCCTTCCTACCCCTTTCTCCTTAGGCTTTAAAATTTTTTGTTTACTTTATCCCAAGTCTAGAAAACATTTCTAGCTTTCCTAAGTGTATTCCGAAGATCCACTCATTTGCATTCCAGTCCTTCTATCCCTCATTTTGTCTTTCTAGGCTCTCCTTCTTTGTCCATTAGTATAAGAGTGAAGTTATTCTTTATATTTTCTAGAAGCACCCTATATGTTTTGTTCCTTTTAAAAATAGATAGCAGCCTTGGAGAGTAACTAAATTTTCACATGCAATCCTTAGAAAGAAATGCTAATGCAAAATTGATGTGCTAGTCTAATTCCAAGAGACTCAAAGGCCCTAGAGAGCCAGAACTCCATAATAAGATCAATGACCATAAACAGTGAGACATAAGATGAGTGAATATTCTAAAGCTATTAAAGATCACTAAGTCAGAGCCTGATAATCAGCTGATCTGCATGATGAGCTGGCCCAAGATTTGAGTCTGGGGAAAGGCCAGATTATATATTATCATTAAAATAAATTTGAAAATAATGCTAAAAAGGAAATTATATCAACTGTATGTGTTATCTTATTCTTCAGTGCTTGCTATTCTTCTATTCTGAGATATGTAATACTGGTTGTTTTGTATATTTACTATTTTTTTTACTATAGATTTAATAAAATGTACACAAAAATTTTGCCTTATGAGAAATTCAAGAAAAGTTGTCTGTCAAGAAATTCAGGAAAATTTCTATCAAAATTATTCCTGTGCAATTATTTCTTTGAAATATGTAACCAGATAAGGAATATACAGTCATAATGGAATCATAATGGGTTATTAAGTGTTCAGTTCAGGAAGGTTCAACATGTCTGAACCAAACTTTCAAAGAAAAGTACACAGATGTCTATGAACATGTATATTAAGAGAAAAACAAACGTGGCAAATTATAAACTCTTGGGAACCTTGATGGAGGCTTTATGGTCATTCAATGTTTCTTCAGCTTTTTGTAGCTTTAATTTTTTAATAAAAGGTAAGAGAAAAGAGAACAGAAGAATGAAAGAAGGAAAGAAGGAGGCATGGAGGGAGGAAAGGAGGGGAAGGGTGAAAGGGAGACCGTGGCCCTGTACGTCACCCTTGCAGCCTCCGAGATCAGATCAATTGAACCCCTGCCCCAGCAAAATTTAAACTATTCAGTGGTATCTGGCTCCAGCACGTGTCCCAGAAAGTCATTAATAGGCACCCTTAGAACTAGGGTAAATGGTTAAGTTCAACAACAGGAAACCAGATTACAGATTGGCAAAATGTGAAAACTGAAGATGTATACGTCATTCACAGTAGCTAGAAGAAAATAATGATAATGTGATAGAAATTTTCATTATAATAAAAGCTTGTAAAGCTGCATCATATTCCAGAGTCACTGCAGTGATCTGTGTTTTTCACATACACAGGATGAAAAAGACAAGAGTCGTATTCCAAGTTCTACAAAGTTAGTAGTAAAGTTGCATTCAATACCCATGGTAGATCACAGCATCATTATGGACTAACATGCCTTCCAGTCTTAGAGGTCCTTTGACATTCCTGTGAATAATTTATTTATAGAATTTATAATCTGCAGAGTACTAGAGTAAATACTACAGAATAGAGAAATTATAATATGTTTTCCTCTAGTGTGGGTGTAACCAAATTGTTGTATTAATTGTGGACTGACCAAATAAACAATAAAAGAAAACTAGTAAAATAAAACTGATGGTTTTACTGATATTATTGTGAAATTTCTGGCTGTGCTTATTTTTAGGAAATGCATGATAACAGTACTTAGAGGTGAAGTGTCAAGATGTCTGAAACATATTGCAAATGGTTAGGAATAATAAATAATAAGCAAGTAAATATGTCAAAATATTTATATTTTGAAATCTAGAATCTTATTTTTAAAACTAGAATTTTAAATCTAACATTTATTTTTAATATTTAATTTTTAAATCTGGTTGGTAGATATACAAAAGTTCATTATGATATTCTTTCCTTTACATTTGAAAAATTGTATGCTTATATTTTAAAAGAACAAAAGCAATGTTTTTAGGGAAATAATTTGGCATTCATATAATTCAGGAATATTCAAAAACTGACTTAGATTAGCTTATGATTCAACTATCTCTATTTGGTTCTTTTTTTTCCTAACTTAAACAGGATTTTCAATGATTCATGTGTCCCTAAATCACTTTTAAAACATATTTGTTAATCTCTAATTTGATCAAGAGCTGAAGTATTTTTGTTATTTATTTCTACAGCCTTTTGGATTATTCTGTTTCCTGGTGGTTCTTAAAACAGCTCTTCTTAAAAACTTTCCCCCCTGCTACTATTTAAACTGATTTTTATGTAACTCCAAATTAAATCCATTATTTCTGGTCTATCAATTTTCCAACTTGAATCAGCACCTTTTAAGATTCCCGTATGCTATCTATTGTGAAGCCAGTTTTTAAATCTGTCTTTTTGTCCTCTCTATCCTGGCCTCTTCAGGTGCCTTGGAAACTCCATTCAGACATTCCAGGTACTGATCTCTGCCTGCCAGAGATGTCTAGGCTATTCTGTGCAGAATCCAGCTCTAGGCATCCTTCTACTTCCACAGCTTTACTATCAGATTTATAAATTACAAAGAGCTTTAAAGTCATGTGTAAAAGTCAACTCCTAAGAGAAATATAAAAAGTCCCTAGGATATAGATACAACAGAGTACAGTAAAAGGTTGTAAGAGAGTACTAATTGAAAAATCCTTAGATCAGAAGCAAGAAAAGTGGAATTAGTCCATCTGTGGCCTGAATGTATTGTGTCAACTTGGCCAAGCCATTACACATTACTTCCCTCAACTATAAAATAAGAGAAATGGATTGAATAGAATCTGTGATCCATCTCAACTAGATTTTAAAATAATTTTATTGTTTTATGTTCATAAATATAATGTATATACTACTTGTAAAAATTTTAGAAATTACTTAAGCATATAGAAAATAAAATAAATAATCACTCATTTTATCACTTCAGTTGCCCACATTTAAATTATTGGTGTATATCCTCCTAACCTTGTGTGTTCACATGTGTGTGCATATAGATGTAAACTTGAATTTATTACAAAACTGGAACATACAGTACATTGGACTTTGTGTTCCACTGTATTAACATTATATTCTAAGATCATTTTTTGAGACTTACAAGGAAGATGGTGGAGTAGAAGGATGTGAGCTTACCCCTTCTTACAAAAACATCAAAATCACAACTAACTGCTGAAAAACTATCAAAACAACAAAAAAGCTGGAACCTACCAAAAAAGATACCCTACACCCAAAGACAAAGAAGCTACAATGAGACAGTAGGAGGGGCACAATCACAATAAAATCATATCCCATACTCAGTTGGTGGGCAACCCACAAACTGGAAAATAATTATACCACAGAAGTTCTCCCACAGGAGTGAAAGTCCTGAGCCCCACATCAGGCTTCCCAGCCTGGGACTCTGGTAACAGAAAGAAGAGCACCCAGAGAATCTGGCTTTGAAGGCAGCAGGGTTTGATCTCAGGAATTTCACAAGATTTGGGGAAACAGAAACTCTACTCTTAGAGGGTGCCCACAAGGTAGAGTGTGCACCAGGATCCTCCAAAAAACAGTGATGTCATAAGAGACTAGGCCAGACCTATCAGCTAGTATTGCAGGGTCTCCTGTGGAGGTGGAGGGGGGGTTGTTGTGGCACACTGTGGAGATAAAAAACACTTGAAGAGGAAGCTCTGGTGAGTACTCATTGGCTTGAGCCCTCCTGGAGGCCACCACTTCCCCCACCAAGGCCTAGTCCCACCCAACAGCCTGTAGGTTTCAGTGCTGGGAAACGATCCCTCAGGCCAAACAACCAACAGGGTGGGAACACAGCCCCACCCATCAGCAGACAGGCTGCTTAAAGTCTTCCTGAGCATGGCCCTGCCAACAGAAGGACAAGACCCAACCCACCCACCATTGGGCAGGAACCAGGCCCTCCCACCAAGAAGCCTGCACAAGCCTCTTAGCCTCATCCACCAGAAGGCAGACAGCAGAAGCAAAAAGAACTTCAACACTTCAGCTTGCTGAATGGAAAACACAATCACAGAAAGTTAGACAAGGAGGAATGTATCCCAGATGAAGGACCAAGATAAAATCCCAGATGAAGAAACAAGATAAAACCCCAGAAGAACAACTAAGTGAAGTGGAGATAGGCAATCTACCAGAAAAAGAATTCAGAGTAATGATAGTGAAGATGATCCAAGTTCTCAGAAAAAGAATGGAGGCACAGATTGAGAAGATACAAGAAATGTTTAACAAAGACCTAGAATAAATAAAGAACAAACAAACAGAGGTGAACAATACAATAACTGAAAAAAAAAACAAAACAAAAATACACTAGAAGGAATCAATAACAGAGAAACTGAGGCAAAAGCACAGATAAGTGACCTCTTCACTTATCTTCTTATCACATAAGAAGACAGAATGGTGGAAATCACTGCTACAGAGCAGAATAAAGAAAAAGAATGAAAAGAAATTAAGAGAGGCTAAGAGATATCTGGGACATTAAACACACCAACATTTGCATTATAGGAGTATGGTAGGAGAAGAGAGAAAGAAAGGACCTGAGAAAATATTTGAAGAGATGATAGCTGAAAACTTCCATAACATGGGAAAGGAAAGAGTCACCCAAGTCCAGGAAGTTCAGAGAGCCACATATAGGATAAACCCAATGAGGAACATACCAAGACACATAGTAATCAAATTGACAAAAATTAAAGACAAAGAAAAATTATTAAAAGCAACAAGGGAAAAGCAACAAATAACATACAAGGGAATCCTGATAAGGTTATCAGCTGATTTCTCAGCAGAAACTCAGCAGGCCAGAAAGGAGTGGCACAATATTTTAAAGTGGTGAAAGGGAAAAATATACAACTAAGAATACTTTACCCATCAAGGCTCTCCTTCAGATTCAATGGAGAAACTAAAGCTTTACAGACAGGCAAAAGCTAAGGGAATTCAGCACCACCAGACCACCTTTACAACAAAGGCTAAAGGAACTTCTCTAAGCAGAAAAGAAAAGGTCACTACTAGAAACAAGAAAAAAGTAGTCATTTTGTACTGATTTCTGAGCATTACAGTCTTGCTGCTAAATACTATATTAAATTATCAAAAAGTAGTAATTATTCAGGACTGTCCACTTAATCTGTGTATGCTAGAAAAAGCATTCTCTTTATTTTAGACATCCTGTATAAGTTATTACAGAGGCTGTACAAAGCTAATTTTTCAAAAAGCAAACCAGGTAGGAAACCTCCAGTTAATTTTCAACAAATGGTTAACAAATTTAAAATTCAAAACACAAAATTTTTTATACAGGTACAATTCCCTCAATACTTTTTGTTTTAATTTAAAGGATTAAGGCTTTGCTTGAGAAACTTATCTCCTACAATATTAAATTATCAACATCCTTCTTAAAAAGGTGATTCTTAATATAAAGAAATTATGTTCCCTGAATTTAATCTATTTCTTTTATGTACATCTCCATAAACTCTTCATTCCCTCCAGCATTTATGCTATTCAAATATTTGTAAGTAATTACTGCAATCTTCATAAGTTATTACATATCTAGTATAAATGGAACTAGGTTCTTTCATCTGTTCTCACTAGTCTAAAAATAAACTCTCTCACATATAATTTTAAATTCTCACCATAATCTTAGCTATGGAATATTTTCTTTGGGATTAAGCATATGTGGGATTTTATTCCTATGACCTCACAATCCTGGGCCAGAACTTTGATATCAGTCAAACAAGTAGGCTTATGGGTTCACTGTTTGTAGCAACCTATTTAGAGCTTGACTGAACTTTAAAGCCCTTCTGTTCTGACACCTTCAATGAAAGGTAATGAAGCTGAATCTCTTGAGCTTAAATGACTGGTTCAACTCAAAAATGGACTAGGGATTCTCCACTCTAGAATGCCAATGACTGAGGGAGAGGGAATACTTCAATATTAAAATGCACATTCTCGAGAGAACTCAGGAAATGTCAGCTCCATAAAAAAACCATAAAGAAGTGAAAAGTGAGTAACAAGTGCCATAATCATCACATTTGGAATTTAAGTGCCTGTTAATGGCTTAGCTCCTTTTTAAGCAAAAAGAAATCCCAAGGACTAGTGAAGTAGTTCATAAGTCACAATTTATGAAACCACCAAATTACATAGAAATTACATTTTCTTGCTGAGAAAAGATCTTTCAACTACAAATTGTCACAGTAAAAGAGAGGTTTATTCTTAAACAGATAAAAATACATTTTTACATTATTTTTGCAAAGACAACAGATGTTAAAAATACATTTGCAGGGATTCCCTGTTGGCTCACTGGTTAAGGATCTGCCTGTGATTGCAGGGGCATGGGTTTGAGCCCTGATACGGGAAGATTCCACATGCAATGGAGCAACTAAGCCCACATGTCACAACTACTGAGACTGGCTCTAGAGCCTGTGCTCCACAACAAGAGAAGCCACTGAAATGAGAAGACCATACACTGCAATGAAGAGTAGCTCCTGTTCACAACAACTAGAGAAAGCCTGCACACAGCAAATACATTTGTAGATTTCACGAGTTGGACCACAAATCCCAAATTGGGACACATCAGATGAGGAGGATCTATACATGTAAAAACATAAAGGACAATAATAGGTCACATTTACTGAAATGAAAGTCTGTACAGGGTACAACAAAAGTTATCTACTCAAGCTGGGGTTCGGGAGATAAGAAAGGTTTAACAGAGAATTTGATTCTTAAGCTAAGCTTTGAAACATGGGACAGTATTGAGAGACAAACAGCATGTTTGAGTAGAGGAAAGGAAGCATCAAAATTAATATATAATGGCAGGAGGAACCATCAAGATGGCAGAGGAGTATGATGTAGAGATCACCTTCCTTCCCACAAATACATCAAAAATACATCTACATGTGGAACAACTACAGAACACCTACTAAACACTAGCAGAAGACCTCAGACTTCCCAAAAGGCAAGAAACTCCCCACATACCTGCATAGGGCAAATGAGGAAAGGAAATACAGAGACAAAAGAATAAGGATGGGACCTGCACCTCTGGGAGGGAACTGTGAAGGAGGAAAAGTTTCCACACACTAAGAAGACCCTTCATTGGCAGAGACAGGGGGTGGGCAGAGGGGGGAAGCTTCAGAGACATGGAGGAGAGCACAGAAACAGGGGTCCAGAGGGCAAAGCAGAGATATTTCTGCCCTGAGGATCAATGTCGACCAGCACTCACCAGTCCTAGAAGCTTCTCTGCTCAACTGCTGGAGCAGGCAGGGGCTAGGAGCTAAGGCTCTGGCTTCAGTAGTCAGACCCTAGGGAGATGACTGGGGTTGGCTGCATGAAAAGAGACTGAAGGGGGCTAGTCCACCACAGCTAGCCTGGAGGGAGTCCGGGAAAAAGTCTGGAACTGCCTAAGAAGCAAGGGACCATTGTTTCAGGGTGTGCAAGGATAGGGGATACAGAGCACCGCCTAAATGAGCTCCAGAGAAAGGTGTGAGCTGTGGCTACCAGCGCAGACAACAGAGAAAGGCATGAGACACTAAGGCTACTGCTGCAGCCACCGAGAAGCCTGTGTGCAAGCACAAGTCACTATCACACATCCCCTACCAGGAGCCTGTGCAGCCCGTCACTGACAGGGTCCCGTGATCCAGGGACAACTTCCCCAGGAGAACACACAGTACACCTCAGGCTGTTGAATGTCATGCTGGCCTCAAACACTGCAGGCTCACCCTGCATTCTTTACCCCTCCCTTTCCCGTCCTGAGTGAGGCAGAGCCCCCTAATCAGCTGCTACTTTAACCCCGTCCTGTCTGGGTGTGGAACAGATGCCCTCAGGTGACCTACACGAAGAGAAAGGGCCAAATCCAAAGCTGAACCCCAGGTGCTCTGTGAACAATGAAGAGAAAGAGAAATCTCTCCCAGCAGCCTCAGGAGCAGTGGATTAAATCTCCACAAACACCTTGATGTACCCTGCATCTGTGAAATACCTAAATACACAATGAATCATCCCAAAATTGAGAGGGTGGCCTTTGGGAGTAATTGTAGATTTGGAGTTTGCTTTCTGCATCTAATTTGCTTCTGGTTTTTGTTTGTTTTAGTCTAGTATTTAGAGCTTATTATCTTTGGTGATTTGTGTATTGATTTGGTTGGTCTCTTCCTTTTTCTTTTATATATATATATATATATATATATATATATATATATACATATATATATATATATTTTCCTTTTTATCTTTTTGTGAGTGTGTATGTGTATGGTTCTTTGTGTAATTTTGTCTGAGAGCTTTACTTTTACTATATGTTCTAAGGTTCTTTCTGTCCTTTTTTTTTTTTTTAATAGTTTTTAGCACTTGTTATCATTGGTGGTTTTATTTTTTGGTTTGGTTGCTGTTTTATTTTTTTTTTTTTTTTTTTGTGTTTTTTTTTTTAATTTTTTTTGCTTTATTTTTTCTTTTAATAAACTGTGTTTTATTATATTTAGTTTTTTTTTCTTTCTTCCTTTCTATTTTTCTCTCCCTTTTCTTCTGAACCAAGTGGCTGACTGGGTTCTGGTGCTCAAGCCAGGGGTCACACCTCAGCCTCTGAGGTGGGATAGCCTAGTTCAGGACATTAGTCCACCAGAGACCTCCTGGCCCCATGTAATATCAAACAGCAAAAGCTCTCACAGAGATCCCCATCTAAATGGGAAGACCCAACTCCACTCAACAACCAGCAAGCTACAGTGCTAGACACCTATGCCAAACAAATAGCAAGACAGGAACACAAACCCACCCATTAGCAGAGAGGTTGCCTAAAATCATACTAAGTTCACAGACACCTGAAAACACACTACCAGATGCAGTCTGGCCCACCAAAAAGACAAGATACAGTCCCATCCACCAGAACACAGGCAGCAGTCACCTCCATCATGAAGCCTACAAAACCCATTGAACCAAACTTACCCACTGGAGGAAGAAAAAAAAAACAACAGGAACAATGAACCTGCAGCCTGTGAAAAGGAAACACCAAACACAGTAAATTAAGCAAAATGAGAACACAGAGAAACACATAGCAGATGAAGGAGCAAGGTAAAAACCCACAAGAACAAACAAATGAAAAGGAAATAGGCAGTCTCACTGAAAAGAGAATTCAGTGTAATGATACTATAGGTGATACAAAATCTTGGAAATAGAATGGAGAAAATACAAGAAACGTTTAACAAGGACCTACAAGAACTAAAGAGCAAACAAACAATGATGAAAAACACAATAAATAAATTTAAAATTCTCTAGAAGGAACCAATAGCAGAATAACTGAGGTAGAAGAACGGATACATGACCTGGAAGATAAAATGGTGGAAATAACTAATGCAGAGCAGAATAAAGAAAAAAGAATGAAAAGAATTGAGGACAGTCTCAGAAACCTCTGGGACAACATTAAACACACCAACATTCAAATTATAAGGGTCCCAGAACAAGAAGAGAAAAACAAAGGGACTGAGAAAATATTTGAAGAGATTATAGTTGAAAACTTCCCTAATATGGGAAAGGAAAGAGTCACCCAAGTCCAGGAAGCACAGAGTCCCATACAAGATAAATCCAATGAGAAACACGTCAAGACACATATTAATCAAACTTTCAAAAATTAAATAAAAACGAAAAATATTAAAAGCAACAAGGGAAAAGCAACAAATAACATACAAGGAAATCCCCATAAGTTTAACAGCTGATCTCTCAGCAGAAACACTGCAAGTCAGAAGGGAGTGGCAGGACATATTTAAAGTGATGAAAGGGAAAAACTTACAACCAAGATTACTCTACCCAGCAAGGATCTCACTAAGATTCAATGGAGAAATTAAAACCTTTAGAGACAAGCAAAAGCTAAGAGAATTCAGCACCATCAAACCAGCTTTACAACAAATGCTAAAGGAACTTCTCTAGGCAGGAAACACAAGGGAAGGAAAAAACCTACCAAAACAAACTGAAAACAATTAAGAAAATGGTATAAGACCATACATATAGACCATACATATATACATACATATAGACCATACATATATAACTACCTTAAATATAAATGGATTAAATGTTTCAACGAAAAGACAGACTGCCTGAATGGATACAAAACAAGACATGTATATATGCTGTCTACAAGGAACCCACTTCAGACCTAGGGACACTTACAGACTAAAAGTGAGGGTATGGAAAAAAATATTCCAAGAAAATGGAAAACAAAAGAAAGCTGGTGTAGCAATTCTCATATCAGACAAAATAGACTTTAAAATAAAGACTGTTGGGCTTCCCTGGTGGCGCAGTGGTTGAGAGTCCACTTGCCGATGCAGGGGACATGGGTTTGTGCCACAGTCTGGAAAGATCCCACATGCCGTGGAGTGGCTAGGCCTGTGAGCCATGGCCGCTGAGCCTGCCCGTCCAGAACCTGTGCTCCACAATGGGAGAGGCCACAACAGTGAGAGGTCCGCATACCACAAAAAAAATAAATTAATAAAAATAAATAAGAAAAAAAAAAAAAGGACTATTACAAGAGACAAAGAAGAACACTACAGAATGATCAAGGGATCAATCCAAGAAGAAGATATAACAATTGTAAATATTTATACATCCAACATAGCAGCACTTCACAACATCAGGTAAATGCTTACAGTCATAAAAGAGGGAAATAGACATTAACACAATAATAGTTGGGGACTTGAACGCCACACCTCCACTAATGGACAGATCATCCAAAATGAAAATAAATAAGACAACCCCAGCTTTAAATGATACATTAAACAAGGTGGATTAATTGATATTTGCAGGACATTCCATCAAAAAACAACAGAATACAATTTCTTCTCAAGTGCTCATGGAACATTCACCAGGATAGGTCATATCTTGGGTCACAAAGCAAGCCTTGGTAAATTTAAGAAAATTGAAATCATATTAAGTATCTTTTCTGACCACAACACTATGAGACAAGATATCAATTACAGGAAAAAATCTGTAAAAAATACAAACATATGGAGGCTAAAAAATACACGAATAAATAACCATGAGATCACTGAAGAAATCAAAGAGGAAATCAAAAAATACCTAGAAACAAATGATTATTGATTATTACAAGCAACTATATGCCATTTAAATGGACAACCTGGAAGAAATGGACACATTCTTACAAAAGCAGAAACTTCTGAGACTGAACCAGGAAGAAATAGAAAATATAAACAGACCAAACACAAGCACTGAAATTGAGACTGTGATTAAAAATCTTCAAACAAACAAAAGCCCAGGACAAGATGGCTTCACAGGCAAATTCTATCAAACATTAATAGAAAAGTTAACACCTATCCTTCTCAAACTCTTCCAAAATACAGTGGAGGGAGGAACACTCCCAAACTCATTCTACAAGACCACCATCACCCTGATACCAAAACCAGCCAAAGATATCACAATAAAAGGGAACTACAGGCCAACATCACTGATAAACATAGATGAAAAATCCTCAGCAAGATAGCAAACAGAATCCAACAGGACATTAAAAGGATCATACACCATGATCAAGTGGTTTTTGATGCCAGGAATGCAAGCAATCTTCAATATACGCAAATAAATCAATGTGATAAACCATAATAAAAAACCGAAGGATAAAAACCATATGATCATCTCAATAGATGCAGAAAAGCTTTCAACAAAATTCAATGCTTATTTATGATAAAAAACCCTCCAGAAAGTAGGCATAAAGGAATCTTACCTTAATGTAATAAAGGCCATATACAACAAACCCTCAGCCAACATCGTTCTTCATGGTTAAAAAATGAAACCATTTCCACAAAGATCAGGAGAAAGACATGGCTGCCCATTCTTGACACTGTTATTCAACATAGTTTTGGAAGTTTTACCCACAGCAATCAGAGAAGAAAAAGAAATAAAAGGAATCCATATTGGAAAAGAAGAACTAAAACTGTCACTGTTTGCAGATGACATGACACTATACATAGAGATTCCTAAATATGCTACCAGAAAACTACTAGAACTAATCAATGAATTTGGTAAAGTCGGAGGATACAAAATTAATGCACAGAAATCTCTTGCTTCCTATACCCTAATGATGAAAAAATCTGAAGGAGAAATCAAGGAAACACTCCCATTTACCATTGCAACAAAATAATAAAATACCTAGGAATAAACCTACCCGAGGAGACAAACGACTTATGCAGAAAACTATAAGACACTGATGAAAGAAATTAAAGCTGATACAAACAGATGGAGAGATATACCATGTTCTTGTATTGGAAGAATCAACATTGTGAAAATGACTCTACTACCCAAAGCAATCTACAGATTCAATGCAATCCCTATCAAACTACCAATGGCAGTTTTCACAGAATTAGAACAAAAAATTTCACAATTTGTATGGAAACACAAAAGACCCTGAATAGCCAAAGCAACCTTGAGAAAGAAAAAAGGAGCTGGAGGAATCAGGCTCCCTGACTTCAGACTATACCACAAAGCTACAGTAATGAAAACAGTATGGTACTGGCACAAAAATAGAAATATAGATCCATGGAACAGGATAGAAAGCAGAGATAAACCCCCACACATGGTCACCTTATGTTTGATAAAGGAAGCAAGAGTACACAATGGAGAAAATACAGCCTCTTCAATAAGTGTTGCTGGGAAAACTAGACAGCTACATGTAAAAGAATGAAATTAGAGCACTCCCTAACACCATACACAAAAATAAACTCAAATTGGATTAAAGACCTAAATGGAAGGCCAGACACGATAATACTGTTACAGGAAAACATAGGCAGAACACTCTGTGATATAAATCGCAGCAAAATCCTTTCTAACCTGCCTCCTACAGAAATGGAAATAAAAACAAAAATGAAAAAATGGGACCTAATGAAACTTAAAATCTCTTGCACAGCAAAGGAAAACATAAACCAGTTGAAAATACAGCCTTCAGAATGGGAGATAATATTTGCAAATGAAGAAACTGACAAAGGATTAATCTCCAAAATTTATAAGCAGCTCATGCAGATGAATATGAAAAAAACAAACAACCAAATCCAAAAATGGGCAGAAGACCTAAACAGACATTTTTCTAAGAAGATATACAGATTGCCAACAAACACATGAAAGAATGCTCAACATCACTAATCATTTGAGAAATGCAAATCAAAATTATGATGAAGTATCACCTCACACTGGTCAGAATGTCCCTCATCTAAAATAAATAAACAATAAATCCTGGAGAGGGTGTGGAGAAAAGGGAACCCTCTTGCACTGTTTGTGGCTATGTAAATTGAGACAGCCACTATGGAGAACAGTATGGATGTTCCTTAAAAAACTAAAATTAGAACTACCATACCACCCAGCAATCCCAGTACTGGGCACATACCCTGAGAAAATCATAATTCAAAAAGAGTCATGTACCACAATATTCATTGCAGCACTATTTACAATAGCCAGGACATGGAAGTAACCTAAGTGTCCATCAACAGATGAACAGATAAAGAAGATGTGGCACATATATACAACGGAATATTACTCAGCCATAAAAAGAAATGAAATTGAGTTATTTTTAGTGAAGTGGATGGACCTAGAGACTGTCATACAGAGTGAAGTAAGTCAGAAAGAGAAAAACAAATACCATATGCTAACACATATATATGGAATCTAAAAAAAGAAAAATGGTTCTGTAGAACCTAGGGGCAGGACGGGAATAAAGATGCAGATGTAGAGAATGGACTTGAGGACATGGGGAATAGGAAGGGGAAGGTGGGATGAAGTGAGAGAGTGACATTGATATATATATACACTACCAAATGTAAAATAGATAGCTAGAGGGAAGCAGCTGCATAGCACAGGGAGATCAGCTTGGTGCTTTGTGTCCCCCTAGAGGGGTGCGATAGGGCAGGTGGGATGGAAATGCAAGAAGGAGGGCATGTATACATATAGCTGATTCAGTTTGTTATACAGCAGAAATGAACACACCATTGTAAAGCAATTATAGTAATATATATATATATATATATATATAATGGCATGTCATGGAATAACAGCATGTTTGGTGAACCTGTGTTGCTTCTGTTTGGCTAATGATAAGTGCTGAGCAGGTAAACATGAATGAAAAAATAATTCAAGAAGGAGGCAAAATGGAGATTAGTGACTGAATTGGAAAGTGAAAAACAGCTATAAATAGTTTTTTAAGGAATGTCAACCCACTGGAATTAGAGTGAATAGCTCTCCTGGTTTACCAGGGACATCGGGGTTGCCAGGACATGAATAGAGATGGTTGTCATCCTAATATCTGTTTGGTTGTCACGGATGCTGTTTTCTCTAACTGTGTTTTAATCTGTATCATATTATCTCTTTAATGATATTTCTATTTCAAAGCTCTACTCTCACATTTGGTTAATGGAGTGGACTGAGTTCTAAATTCTGTCCTATTTTTTATCATAAAATAAAATAAAAAAACTTTTATCTCAAACTTAAAGTTCTTCTTCTTTCCCCCAACCCTGGTAGAGCAGTGTGTGGCTTCAGAAATTGAGGAGCATTGAAAGTTTCCTTTCTACAAACGTCTCCAATTTCTGCCACCCCCTTTAGTGACTAACTGCTTTAATACATTGGGCAAGGAGGAAAGTTAAGAGAAAAAGAAAAGAAGTTTTACTTATCAGGCTTGGATTGAAGCCCTTCCCTTGGTGAGCAGTTTTATTGCTCATGACTTCCAACTTCTCATCCATCAACTGTTTCCCTAAATCAACAAGAATAGCTTCTTTCTACACAATGTGCTCACTGGCTGACTGCTGTTTCCAGCCACTCTCTCTAGATCAGCAACCGTTGCACTATTATCTGCTAAACACTTAGCCAGACACCCCTCAGAACTGTGGTAGTAATCATAGGAAAGTAGTTTAAAAACAGCCTTCAGTTTTATGCTGCATAGATTCAAAGCTCATTGGCTAACCAGCAACTGAAATATTTACTTTAAAAACTCTATGCCTCAGTTTCCTCCACCATAGGAATAATAATAGTGGCTTTTAGTATGAAAGTAGTCTAAAATGCCAAACAAACAGGCCTACACATATAAGAGTTCTAACTCAATAAAGGTCCATTTTTTCACTCACGCAGTAGTCCAAGGCAGGGATCAAAATTATGAACCATGGTTCTCATTGTGATGATTGAGGAAGCTTGTTCCTTCCAGCACACAGCTCTGCCCATCCCCCAGGGCCCTATCTTTGACACACCAGCTGGCAAAAGGGGAGAGTGATAGAGGAGAATGCACACTGATTTCTTCACAGCTTTGTAATATCCCTTCCTCTCACATTCCATTGGCAAGAATTTATTCCAATTTTTACATCTGGCTGGGAAATGACACATATAGTGTTGTTTAGAAGACTAAATAAATCTATATATATATATATATATATATAAAGCACTTTGAAGAATGCCTGACACAAAGTGCTCAACAAAAAATAGATATTATTATTATCACCTGTGACTTAGCTGGTCTAAGGTTGTAAAGGTCATAAAAATCCTTCTCCCTACTAGAGAATATCACTTTGAAATCTCAGCATCAGGAATGAGACTAAATAGAGAAGATAAAATAATGTGCCTTTGCTGTATGAATTCAAAAATAATTTTAAAAACTTGAGAAATTTAATATTCATGTATTCATATTCTAAAAGTAACTTCAGTATCTTCTAAAATAAAATCTTGCTAGTAATTGAAAGAATCCATGCAAGCTATCCTTCTCCTAAAGGCAGTGACACCTCTCCCTTGGAAGCTATGCAGCAAGATGCAGTCTTGGAATTAAGATCATTTCTTCTAATAGGTATGTGTGACTGTTTTCTCCTGGCTCTGCAAGATTTATTGACACTGATCACTTCCTCTTAATAGTGAACTGAAGTGGTTTGGGGATGACTCTGCTGGGCTTTCCACCCTTTCTCGATGACCTTCAACAGAGTTGAAGCCAACTCTTCTCAAACTCTTTCATTAATGTGCTGTTGCTTCCATTTTGAGTATATTCCTGCAAACTCAACATGAAGCTTCTGCCTGACAGTTTTAGAAGTTAATGGACTCCAAATTACTATTCAGCAAGGTGTATACCTTTACAATTCACCAGGTAGCCACCATTATGGCTTATATTTGATTAATAAAATTATATTCCCAAATAAACAAAACATGTAAGCATGCTAATTACTTGTTAGTGGAAGCTAGTAATTGTCTCCCCACTGGACAGCCCCCATTTTTGTTTTAATAATTTTCTTTCCTTTATAAGGGGAAAATAACCCCTTACAAAATTCTCAGGTAATATATAACACCTACAAAGCTGAACCCACACAATCCACTTCAACCCTTTCCTTTCACTCCAACATTTTCAGATAAGTAAGCTGAAAGAATCCTTTCTCTGACTTGATTTTTATGTCATGATTTTTTAATTGCTCAGGATATACATGCTATTTTCCAAGATCCATATAGCATATATCAAGTTAGAAGTTTATCTTGCCTCACTGAAGAAATTTTTTTATCCAAAAAATGCCTTTATTAGCTAATAATTTAGCATTTCTTCAAGTTCTTGGCAAGTTTGACTTTTTAATGATGTTTTATTTTCTGACTACTCTAATTGCAGCCAAATAATATTCTAGAAATTTGGAAATTCAGAAAAGATGAGTCATTACTTTTTTAATTGAAGTATAGTTGACTTACTTCATATTAGTTTCAGGTATATAGTACAGTGATTCAGATATATATGTATATATATATATATATATATATTCTTTTTTAGATTATTTTACCATATAGGTTATTACAAAATTCTGAGTATAATTCCCTGTGCTATAGAGTAGGACCTTGTTGGTGTTCTATTTTATATATAGTAGTGTATATATGTTAATCCCAACTATCTAATTTACCTCTCTCCCCATCTTTCCTCTTTGGTAACTATAAATTTGTTTTCTATGTCTGTAGGTCTATTTCTGTTTTGTAAATAAGTTCATTTGTATCTTATTTTTTTAGATTCCACATATAAGCAATAACATATGATATTTGTCTTTCTCTGACTTACTTCACTCAGTATGATTATCTCCAGGTCCATCCATGTTACTGCAAATGGCATTATTTCATTCTGTTTTTATGGCTGAGTAATATTCCATTATATATATATATATATACCACATCTTCTGGATCCATTCATTTGTTGATGGACATTTAGGTTGCTTCCACATCTTGGCTATTGTAAATAGTGCTGCAGTCAACATTGTAGTGCATGTATCAGTATCTTTTCAAATTATAGTTTTCTCCAGATATATGCCCAGGATTGCAGGATCATATGGTAACTCTATTTTTAGTTTTTTAAGGAACCTCCATACTGTTCTCCATAGTGGCTCTACCAATTTACATTCCCACCAACAGTGTAGGAGGGTTCTTTTTTCTCCACATGCTCTCCAGGATTTATTATTTGTAGACTTTTTGACGGTGGACATTCTGACTGGAGTGAGGTGATGCCTCATTGCAGTTTGGATTTGCATTTCTCTAATAATTAGCCATGTTGAACATTTTTCCATGTGCTTGTTGGCCATCTGTATGTCTTCTTTGGACAAATGTCTATTTAGATCTTCTTCCCATTTTTTGATTGGGTTGTTCGTTTTATTCTGATATTGAGCTGTATGAGTTGTTTGTATATTTTGAAAATTAAACTTTGTCTATTACATTGTTTGCAAATATTTTCTCCAATTCTGTAGGTTGTCTTCTTGATTTGTTTATGGTTTCCTTTCTGTGCAAAAGCTTTAAGTTTAATTAGGTCCCAAATGTTTATTTTTGTTTTTATTTCCATTACTCTAGGAGATGATCCAAACAAATATGGCTGTGATGTATGTCAAAGAGTGTTCCGCCTATGTTTTCCTCTAATAGTTTTATAGTATCCAGTCTTACATTTAGGTCTTTAATCCTTTTTGAGTTCATTTTTGTATGCAGTGTTAGAGAATGTTTTACTTTCATTCTTTTACATGTAGCTGTCCAGTTTTCCCAGCACCACTTATTGAAGAGGGTATCTTTTCTTCATTGTATATTCTTGCCTCCTTTGTCATAGATTAATTGACCATAGGTGTGTTGGTTTATTTCTGGGCTTTCTACCTTGTTCCATTGATCTATATTTCTTTTTTTTTGTTCCAGTTTTGATTACTGTAGCTTTGTAGTATAGTCTGACTTCAGGGATTCAGATCCTGACTGAAAAACGTATTCCTCCAGCTCCGTTTTTCCTTCTCAAGATTGTTTTGGCTATTCAGGGTCCTTTCATTCATTCAAAAAGTTCATTGGATACTTACTATACCTCAGACACTCTGCTGGATCCAGAAATACTGCATGAAGGTAAATAGGAAAGTACCCTACTCAGAGTTTACACAGAAGACAGACTGGGATAATATTTAAGCAGCAAATTGAAGAATGGGTGAGACCTAGCTAAGGAAAAGAGAGTATCAAGGACGTTCTAGATAGAAGGAACCTTTTGTTCAATGGTTATTGTGACCCAAAGATTATGGTGTGTCTTTGAAAAGAAGGTCTTTGTGGATGTTTGGAGGGATAGACGGAATGTTTTTCTTTCCAGAATAGATGTGAACTGTCCCTGGGAATATAAAGCCACACTGCCTTAATATTTCATTAGCTCTTTATGTATATTTAAAAGTTCATAAATATTATTCTTAAATCATGGCAATGATTACTTTGCTAATTTTCTAGTCTTTTCTGAGCTATTCTCAGAGGCTATAAGATCCAACATTTAGAGAGCGATTAGAATATGGTCCTAATATTCACTCTCAAGGGGAAGACAAGTGAGGGTCTGCAGAAAGTTTCCCTAACAGTGCAGGTCTGTGGGAAAAGAACAGCAATTGCTAGAAGAAGGGTATGCAACTCTGCTTCGACTCTTTTCCTGTTTCTCTCCTGTAGAAAAATAACCTCAATCTGCAAGAGGAAGGAGAATTTCAAACCAGTAAAACTGATATAAATGACCTTTCCCCTACAGATTTGTTGTAAAGTTTAAATATGTAAATGATATATAAGAACATACTTCAAATGTGTGAAATGCTAGAAATTGAACCTAATACCATTAAAATCCCTAATAAAGATGAGAATTTAAGAATTCAGAAGACCATGTAGCAATAAATCAAAAAACATACCTATCTTGAAAAACTACATTTCCAGAGGAGAGAGAAAAACTGAAAATCACATATTCTAACCCTGCTTTATGCACTCAGGGGTATTCCTCTTTAAGGCTCCATTCCCTTTTCTTTAGAGTGATTTACAAGAGTTTTCATAGCTAACATTAATTGGGAAATCTTTAAGTAAAATTTTAAGTAAATATACTTAAAATAATTTCCAAGAAATATACAACTCAAACGTGTTCAGCTGGATGAATTTTCACAAAGCAAAGGCCATCAAACAAACAAGAAGAATGTAGCCAACTCCCATATCAGAAACATAAAATTACTAGCAACCCAAAAGTCCAACTTGTACCCCCTTGGAAGCAGGGCACAACCTCCCCTTTTCAGGATGATCATTATCCTGATTTCTAACACCATGGATTAGTTTCACCATTTTTTAACTTGATAGACGTGGAATCATATGCATATAATCTTCTAGCTTGTTTCGTCTACTGTTCTGGATAGTTGTATTTAAGTTCAACCCCATTACTGTAGAATAGCTCATTGTGTGAGTATATCACAATTTATGTTGCTTTCTGCTTTGGAAGAACATTTGTGTTGTGCCAGTTTAGGGCTAATTCAATGGTGTTGTTATTAACATTCTTGTATACAGTATATACTTTGGTAAGCATACATATTTCAGCTTTTTTGAGTATACACCTAAGACTGAAATTGCTGGATTATTAAATATGTACATGTTTAGCTTTAGTGGATATTGAAAAAAATATGCAACAAAGTGATGATTTTCTCCTACCAATGGTATATGAGAGTTCTTGTTGCTACACATCCTTGTCAATATCTGGTACTGTCATTTTTTATCCATTCTAGTAGGTTTGGAATACAGTCAATTTGTAGTTTTAATTTGCATTTCCTTTATGAATAGTGTTGTAGAGCATAGCTAACCAAAGTGTGGCCCAGCAAGCAGCAGCATCTACATCATCTGGGAGCTTGTTAGGAATTTAGAATCTCAGGTCTCATCCTGATGTATTAAATCAGAATACATGTTTTTAAAAGACCCCAGTTGATTCATATACATGTTAATGCTCAAAAGACATTGATGTAGAGCATCTTTTTATACACTTACTGGCATATTGAATAGCATGTCCTAATAAATGCTTTGTAAGCCTTATTTCAGTGTGGGGATCTAGAGAGCTGAAAAGACCATCACTCCCAAACTTAGAGCAAGAAAAAGATAAACAAAATGCAAGTTCACAACTTTTCATGAAACCATCATATCTGAGGTATCAGGATAACTAACCCACTCCAAATCTGGAGAAAGGCTGGTGACTGCAGGATTCGTTCACTGGAGGCAGGCTGAACCAAACACTGAAAAATAATTCAGCTGAAATAGTTGATGAATTCATGAGACCCAGTGTGGGCAGGCAAGAGAGTGTGAAGCCCTTGGTAGCCACTTACTACACATGTTAGGAACTCCAGTACAATGTTGAAGAGAAGTAATTATGGCAGGTATCTTCTTCACATTAAGGCAAATACATTCAATCATTCACCATTAAGTATGATTTATTTGGAGTTTTTATATATACTCTACATCAGATTAAGGGAATTCTTTTCTATTCATAGTTTGCTAATTTTTTGCATGAATGACTTGAATCTTTTTAACATGTGCTCAGTGTACATCTAGATGATCATATATAATAATTCTTTTTATATTAATGTGGTGAATCACAGTATATATTTTCCTATGTTAAATGATGATCACTTTCCTGACTAAAGCCATGAAATTCTGTTATAATTTTTATATATTAAATAATTTTATTTGCTATTGTTTTGTTGAATAACACAAATGTTAATGAGAAACATTGGTATACAATTTTGTTTTCTCTTAAAAACCTTACCATGCTTTGGTCTGAATCTTATGATAAGTCTCATAAAGCAAGGTGAAAGTGTCTTTAGTTTTCTTTATTCTTGACAACTATTATGTTCCTTAAGTCTTTGGAAGAGTTTATTATTTAACCTGCCTAGGATCTGGGTTTTCTTACTGGACATGTTCTAAAAATAAACTCAGGTAATTAATAAATATTCAGATTTTCTCTTTCCTTGTGTCAGTGTTAGTAAATTGTTTCAATGAGTTTTTCCATTTGAACAAAAATTAAACCTAATCAAAACCATTAGCTTAAAGTTATTCATAACAGTCCCTTATTACCTATTTAAAGTCTATACTTTCTGTTGAAGGTTTTACTTTTGATTCCTGATAGTGGTCATTTTTATGTTGTACTATTTTTTCCTCCATCAGTTTTGCTAAATATTATTTAATTTATTAATGCTTTTATTTTTTTAAGCATTTTATTTATTTATTTAACATCTTTATTGGAGTATAATTGCTTTACAATGGTGTGTTAGTTTCTGCTTTATAACAAAGTGTATCAGGTACACACACACACACATACATATCTATATCTATATCTATATCTATCTATATATATATATATCCATATCTATTCCCTCTTCTGTCTCCCTCCCACCCTCCCTACCCCACATCTCTAGGTGGACCCAAAGAACAAAGCTGATCTCCCTGTGCTATGTGGCTGCTTCCCACTAGCTATCTATTTTACATTTGGTAGTGTATATATGTCCATGCTACTCTTTCACTTCATCCCAGCTTACCCTTCCCTCTCCCCATGTACCCAAGACCATTTTCTATGTCTGCATCTTTATTCCTGCACTGCACATAGGTTCTTCAGAACCATTTTCCTTTTTTTTTTTTTTTGATACCATATATATGTGTTAGCATATGGTATTGGTTTTTCTCTTTCTGACTTACTTCACTGTGGATGACAGTCTCTAGGTCCATCCACCTCACTACAAATAACTCAATTTTGTTTGTTTTTATGGCTGAGTAATATTCCATTATATATATGTGCCACATCTTCTGTATCCATTCATCTCTCAATGGACACTTAGGTTGCTTCCATGTCCTGGCTATTGTAAATAGAGCTGCAATGAATATTTTGGTACATGACTCTTTGAATTATGGTTTTCTCAGGGTATATACCCAATAGTGGGATTGCTGGGTCATATGGAAGTTGTATTTTTAGTTTTTTAAGGAAGCTCCATACTGTTCTCCATAGTGGCTGTATCAATTTACATTCCCACCAGCAGTGCAAGAGTGTTCCCCTTTCTCCACACCCTAACCAGCATTTAATGTTTTTAGATTTTTTGATGATGACCATTCTGACCTGTATGAGGTGATACCTCATAGTAGCTTTGATTTGTGTTTCTCTAATGATTAGTGATGTTGAGCATTCTTTCATGTGTTTGTTGGCAATCTGTATATCTTCTTTGAAGAAATGTCTATTTAGGTCTTCTGCCCACTTTTGGATTTGGTTTTTTGTTTTGTTTTGTTTTTGTTTTTTGTTTTTGTTTGCAGTATGCAGGCCTCTCACTGTTGTGGCCTCTTCCTGTTGCACAGCACAGGCTCCAGATGCACAGGCTCAGCGGCCGTGGCTCACAGGCCCAGCTGCTCCATGGCAGGTGGAATCTTCCCGGACCGGGGCACAAACCCATGTCCCCTGCATCGGCAGGCGGACTCTCAACCACTGTGCCACCAGGGAAGCCCTGGTTGTTTGTTTTTTTGATATTGAGTTGCATGAGCTGCTTGTATATTTTGGAGATTAATCCTTTGTCAGTTGCTTCATCTGCAAATATTTGCTCCCATTCTGAGGGATGTCTTTTGGTCTTGTTTATGGTTTCTTTTGCTGTGCAAAAGCTTTTGTTTCATTAGGTCTCATTTGTTTATGTTTTTATTTCCATTTCTCTAGGAGGTGGGTCAAAAAGGATCTTGCTGTGATTTATGTAATCGAGTGTTCTGCCTATGTTTACCTCTAAGAGTTTTATAGTGTCTGGTCTTACATTTAGGTTTTTAATCCAGTTAGAGGATTTTTTGTGTGTGTGTGAGGTGTTAGGGACTGTTATAATTTCATTCTTTTACATTTAGCTGTCCAGTTTTCCCAGAACTACTTACTGAAGAGGTTGTCTTTATTCCATTGCATATTATTGCCTTCTTTATCAAAAATAAAGCTACCATATGTGTGTGGGTTTATCTCTCGACTTTCTATCCTGCTCCACTGAGCTATATTTCTGTTTTTGTGCCAGTACCATACTGTCTTGATTACTGTAGTTTGTAGTATAGTCTGAAGTCCAGGGGCATGATTCTTCCAGCTCCATTTTTCTTTCTCAAGATTGTGTTGGTTACTCAGGGTCTTTTATGTTTCCAAACAAAATGTGAAATTTTTGGTTCTATTTAGAATAGGGAAAAATGCCATTTGTATTTTGATAGGGATTGCATTAAATCTGTAGATTGCTTTGGGTAGTATAGTCATTTTCACAATGTTGATTCTTCCAATTCAAGAATGTGGTATATTTCTCTACTTGTTGTTTACATCATCTTTGATTTCCTTCATCAGTATTTTATTGTTTTCTGAGTAGGGGTTTTTGCATCCTTAGGTAGGTATATTCCTAGGTATTTTAACCTTTTTGTTGCTATGGTAAATGGGATAGTATCCTTAATTTCTCCTTCAGATTTTTCATTGTTAGTGTATAGGAATGCAAGAGATTTCTGTTCATTAATTCTGTATCCTGATACTTTACCAAATTTATTGATTTGCTCTAGCAGTTTTCTGGTAACATCATTAGGATTCTCTATGTATAGTATCATGTAATCTGCAAACAGTGACAGTTTTACTTCTTGTTTTCCAATTTGGATTCCTTTAATCTTTTTTTTCTTCTCTGATTGCTATGGATAAAACTTTCAGAACTATGTTGAATAATAGTGGTGAGAGTGGGCAACCTTGTCTTGTTCTGGATCTTAGTGGAAATGGTTTCAGTTTTTCACCATAGAGAATGATGTGGGCTCTGTGTTTGTCATATGTCATTTATTATGTTGAGGTAAGTTCCCTCTATGCCTACTTAATGGAGGATTTTTTATAAAAAATTGGTGTTGAATTTTGCCAGAAGCTTTTTCTGCATCTATTGAGATAATAATATGTTTTTTCTCCCTCAATTTGTTAATATGGTGTATCACATTGATTGATTTGCTTATATTGAAGAATCTTTGCATTCCTGGGATAAACCCTACTTGATCATGGTGTATGATCCATGTAATGTGCTGTTGGATTCTGTTTGTTAGTATTTTGTTGAGGATTTTTACATCTATGTTCATCAGTGATATTGGCCTGTAGTTTTCTTTCTTAGTGACATCTTTGTCTGGTTTTGGTGTCAGGGTGATGGTGACCTCACCAGTAGAATGAGTTTGGGCATCATCCTCCCTTTGCTATATTTTGGAAGAGTTTGAGAAGGATAGGTGTTAGCTCTTCTCTAAATGTTTGATAGAATTCACATGAGAAGCCATGTAGTCTTGGGCTTTTGTTTGTTGGAAGAGTTTTAATCACAGTCTCAGTTTCAGTGCTTGTGATTGGTCTGTTTATATTTTCAGTTTCTCCCTGGTTCAGACTCAGAAGGTTTTGCTTTTCTCAGAATTTGTCCATTTCTTCCACGTTGTCCACTTAATTGGCATATACATGCTTGTAGTAATCTCTCATGATCCTTTGTATTTCTGCAGTGGCAGTTGTTACTTCTCCTTTTTCATTTCTAATTCTATTGTTTTGAAACTTTTACCTTTTTTTCTTGATGAGTCTGGCTAATGGTTTATCAATTTTGTTTATCTTCTCAAAGAAAAAGTCTTTAGTTTTATTGACCTTTGCTATTGTTTCTTTTATTTATTTTTCATTTATTTCTGATCTGACCTTTATGATTTCTTTCCTTCTGCTAACTTTGTGGGTCTTCTGTTTTCTTTCTCTAATTGCTTTAGGTGTAAGGTAAGGTTGTGATTTGAGATGTTTCTTGTTTCCTGAGGTAGGATTGTATTGCTATAAAATTCTCTCTTAGAAATTCTTTTGCTGCATCCCATAGGTTCTGGGTCATTGTGTTTTCATCGTCATTTGTTTCTAGGTATTTTTTGATTTCCTCTTTGATTTCTTCAGTGATCTCTTGATTATATAGTATTGTATTGTTTAGCCTCTATGCGTTTGTATTTTTTACAGCTTTTTCCTATAATTGATATCAAGTCTCATAGTGTTGTGGTAAGAAAAGATACTTCATACATTTTCAATTTTCTTAAATTTACCAAGGCTTGAATGTGACCCAAGATATCACCTATCTTGGACAAATTGGCACTTGAGAAGAACGTGTATTCCATTGTTTTTTGAAGGAATGTCCTATAAATATCATTTAAGTCCACCTTGTTTAATGTATCATTTAAAGCTGTGTTTCCTTATTTATTTTCATTTTGGATGATCTATCCATTGGTGAAAGTGGAGTGTTAAAATCCCTGACTATTATTGTGTTACTGTTGATTTCCTATTTTATGGTTGTTATCGTTTGACTTATGTATTGAGGTGCTCCTATGTTGGGTGCATAAATATTTACAATGTTATATCTTCTTCTTGGATTGATCTCTTGATCATTATGTAGTATCCTACTGTGTCTCTTGTAATAGTCTTTATTTTAAAGTCTACTTTCTCTGATATGAGAATTGCTACTCCAGCTTTCTTCTGATTTCCATTTTCATGGAATATCTTTTTCCATCCCCTCACTTTCAGTTTGTATGTGTCCCTAGGTCTGAAGTGGTTATCTTGTAGACAGCATATATGTGGGTCTTGCTTCTGTGTCCATTCAGCCAGTCTATATCTTTTGGTTGGACCAATTAATCTATTTATATTTAAGGTAATTATCAATAGGTATGTTCCTATTACCATTTTCTTAATTGTTCTGGGCTTGTTTTGGTAGTTCTTCTCCTTCCCTTGTGTTTCCTGCCTAGAGAATTTCCTTTGGCATTCATTGTAAAGCTAGTTTGGTGGTGCTGACTTCTCTTAGCTTTTGCTTGTCTGTAAATGTTTTATTTTCTCCATCAAATCTGAATGAGTTCCTTGCTGGATAGAGTAATCTTGGTTTCATCACTCTAAGTGTGGCCTGCCACACCCTTCTGGCTTGCAGAGTTTCTGCTGAAAGATCATCTGTTACCCTTATGGGCATTCTCTTGTATGTTATTTGTTGTTTTTCCCTTGTTAATTTTTATCCTTTTTCTTTGTATTTAATTTTTGATAATTTGATTACTATGTGTCTTGGCAAGTTTCTCCTTGGATTTATCCTGTATGGAGATCTCTGTGCTTCCTGGACTTGACTAACTATTTCCTTTCCCATATTAGAGAAGTTTTCAACTATAATCTCTTCAAATATTTTCTCAGTCCCTTTTTCTCTCTTCTTCTTCTGGGACCCTTATAATTCGAATGTTGGTAATTAAATGTTGTCCCAGAAGTGTCTGATACTGTCCTCAATTCTTTTCATTCTTTTTTTCCTTATTTAACTCTGAGATACTTATTTCCACTATTTTATCTTCTAGGTCATTTATCCATTCTTCTGCCTCAGTTATTCTGCTATTGATTCCCCCTAGAAAATTTTTAATTTCATTTATTGTGCTGTTCAACATTGTTTCATTGCACTTTAGTTCTTCTAGGTCCTTGTTAAACATTTCTTGTATTTTCTCCCTTTTATTTCCAAGATTTTGGATCATCTTTACTATCATTACTCTGAATTCTTTTCCAGGTGGACTGCCTATTTCCTGTTCATTTCTTTGGTCTGGTGAGTTTTCACTTTGCTCCTTCATCTGCTGTGTATTTCTCTGTCTTCTCATTTTGCTTAACTTACTGTGTTTTGGGTCTCCTTTTCCCAGGCTGCAGGTTCGTATTTCTTTTTGTCTTTGGTGTCTGCCCCTAGTGTGTAAGGTTGGTTTCTGTGTTGTGTAGATGTCTTCATGGAGGAGACTTTTGCATGTGTCCTGGTGGATGAGGCTGGGTCTTGTCTTTCTGTTGGTCAGGTCTGTGTCTGGTTTTGTGTTTTCAGGTGTCTATGAACTTAGTATGATTTTAGGCAACCTCTCTGCTAATGGGTGGGGTTGTGTTCTTGTCTTGTTAGTTGTTTGGCATAGTGTGTCCAGAACTCTAGCTTGCTGATGTTTAGTGGACCTGTTTCTTAGCATTGAGATGGAGATCTCTGGGAGATCTTTCACCATTTGATATTAGGCAGAGCTGTGACGTCTCTGGTGATTCAACTTTGTGAATTTGGCTCTCCCACCTCAGAGGCTCAGGCCTGACACCCGACCAGAGCTCCAAGATCCTGTCAGCAACACAGCTCAGAAAAAGAAATAAAGAGGTAAGAAAAGAATAAAATAAAATAATTAAAGTTATTAAGATAAAGAAATGTTTTAAAAATTAAAGAAGAGGAGCTTCAAGATGGCAGAAGAGTAAGACATGGAGATCACCTTCCCCACAATTACATCAGAAATATATCTACATGTGGATAAAACCCTACAGAACCCCTCCTGAACGCTGGCAGAAGAACTCAGACCTCCCAAAAGGCAAGAAACTTCTCACGTACCTGCGTAGGGCAAAGAAAAATCAGAGACAAAAGAATAGGGGAGGGACCTGCACTAGTGGGAGGGAGCTGTGAAGGAGGAAAGGTTTCCACACACTAGGAAGCTGCTTCACGGGTGGAGACAGTGTGTGGTGGTGTGGGGAAGCTTCAGAGCCACAGAGGATAGCAGAGTTACAAGGGTGTGGAGGGCAAAGCAGAGAGATTCTCGCACAGATGATCAGTGCTGGCCAGCACTCACCAGCCCAAGAGGCTTCCCTGCTCACACACCAGGGCAGGTGGGACCTGGGAGCTGAGGCTCTGGCTTTGGCCGTCAGATCCCAGGGAGAGGACTGGTGTTGGGTGTGTAAACACAGCCTGAAGAAGCTTAGTGCATGACAGGTGGACAGGATGGAGTCAGGGAAAAAGTCTGGAACTGCTGAAGAGGCAAGAGACCATTGTTTTGCAGTGCATGAGGAGAGGGGATTAAGAGCACTGCCTAAAGAGTTCCAGAGACAGGAGGAAGCCACAGCTATCAGCGCTGACACAAGAGATGGGCATGAGACACTAAGGCTGCTGCTGCAGCCATCAAGAAGCCTGTGTGGAAGCACAGGTCACTATCCACTCCTACCCTCCTGGGAACCTGTGCAGCCTGCCACAGCCAGGGTCTCGTGATCCAGGGACAACTTTCCCAGGAGAACACACAGCATGACTCAGACTGTTGCAACATCACACCAGCCTCTGTCGCCGTGGCTCTCCCCGTATTCTGTACCCCTCCTGGCCCCAGCCTCAGTGAGACAGAGCGCCTAATCAGCTGCTAGTTTAACCCTGTCCTGTCTGAGCAAAGAGCAGATGCCCTCAGGCGACCTATACACAGAGGCGGGTCCAGATCCAAAGCTGAACCCCAGGAGCTCTGCGAACAAAGAAGAGAAAGGGAAATTTCTCCCAGCAACCTCAGGAACAGAGGATTAAATCTCCACAAAAAACTTGATGTACCCTGCAACTGTGGAATACTTGAATAGACAAAGAATCAACCCAAATTTAGGCAGTGGACTTTGGGAGCAAATATATATATACATATTGTTCCTTTTTCTCTTTTTGTGAGTGTATATGTGTATGATTCTGTGTGTGATTTTGTCTTTATAGTTTGCTTTTATCATTTGTCCAAGCGTTCTTTTTTTTTTTTTAGTATAATTTTTAGCACCTGTTATCATTGGTGGATTTCATTTTTGGTTTGTTTGCTCTCTTTTTCTTTTCTTTCTTTTTTTTAAAATATATTTTAAATTTTTTAAAATTATTTTTTATTTTAATAAATTTATTTTATTTTTCTTTCTTTCTCACTTTTATTCTGAGCCACATGGATGACAGGGTTTTGGTGCTCTGGCTGGGAATCAGGCCTGTGCCTCTGAGGTGGGAGAGCCAAGTTTAGGACATTGGTCCACCAGAGACCTCCCTGCTTCGTATAATATCAAATGGTGAAAATCTCCCAGAGATCTCCATCTAAGTGCCAAGACCCAGTTCCACTCAATGTCCAGCAAGCTAGAGTTCTGGACACTCTATGCCAAACAACAAGCAAGAGAGGAATGCAGCCCCACCCATTATCAGAGAGGCTGCCTAAAATCATAATAAGGCCACAGACACACCAAAACACATCACCAGATGTGGTCCTGCCCACAAGAAAGAAAGATCCAGCCTCATCCACCAGAACAGAGGCACCAGTCACCTCCACCGGGAAGCTTACCACAACCCACTGAACCAAACTTAGTCACTGGGGGCAGATACTAAAAACAACAGGAACTATGAACCTGCAGCCTGTGAAAAGGAGACACCAAACACAGTAAATTAAGCAAAATGAGAAGACAGAGAAACACACAGCAGATGAAGAAGCAAGGTAAAAACCCACGTGACAAAACAAATGAAGAGGAAATAGGCAGTCTACATGAAAAGAATTCAGAATAATGATAGTAAAGATGATCCAAAATCTTGGAAATAGAATGGAGAAAATAAAATGAACTTTTAACAAGGACCTTGAAGAACTAAAGAGGATACAAACAATGATGAACAACACAATAAATGAAATTTAAAATTCTCTAGAAGGAATCAATAGCAGAATAACTGAGGCAGAAGAATGGATAAATGACCTGGAAGATAAAATCGTGGAAATAATTACTGCAGAGTAAAATAAAGAAAAAAGAATGAAAAGAATTGAGGAGAGTCTCAGAGACCTCTGGAACAATATGAAGCACACTAATATTCAAATTATAGGGTTCCCAGAAGAAGAAGAGATAAAGAAAAGGACTGAAAAAATATTTGAAGAGATTATAGTTGAAAACGTCCCTAATATGGGAAAGGAAATAGTTAATCAAGTCCAGGAAGTGCAGAGAGTCTCTTACAGGATAAATCCAAGGAGAAATGCACCAAGACACATATTAAATAAACTATTAAAAATGAAACACAAGAAAAAATATTAAAAGCAGCAAGGGAAAAACAACTAATAAAATACAAGGGAAACCCCATAAGCTTAATAGCTGATCTTTCAGCAGAAACTCGGCAAGCCAGAAGGGAGTGGCAAGACATATTTAAAGCGATGAAAGGGGAAAACCTACAACCAAGATTACTCTATCCAGCAAGAATCTCATTCAGATTCAATGGACAAATTAAAATCTTTACAGAGAAGCAAAACTAAGGGAATTCAGCACCACCAAACCAGCTTTACAAAAAATGCTAAAGGAACTTCTCTAGGCAGGAAACACAACAGAAGGAAAAGACATACAATAACAAACTAAAAACAATTGAGGAAATGGTAATAGGAACATACATATCAATAATTACCTTAAATGTAAATGGAATAATGCTCCAACCAAAAGACATCGACTGGCTGAATGGATACAGAAACAAGACTTGTATATATGCTGTCTACAAGAGACCCACTTTAGACCTAGGGAAACATACAGACTGAAAGTGAGGGGATAGAAAAAAATATTCCATGAAAATGGAAATCAAAAGAAAGCTGGAGTAGCAATTCTCATATCAGACAGAATAGACTTTAAAATAAAGACTCTTACAATACACAGAGTAGGATACCACATAATGATCAAGGGATCAATCCAAGAAGAAGATATAACGATTGTAAATATTTATGCACCCAACATAGGAGCACCTCAGTACATAAGACAAATACTAACAGCCATGAAAGGGGAAATTGACGGTAACACAATCATAGTAGGGGACTTTAACACCCCACTTTCATCAATGGACAGATCATGCAAAATGAAAATTAATAAGGTAACACCAGCTTTAAATGATACATTAAACAAGATTTCCTTAATTGATATTTTTAAGACATTCCATCCAAAACAACAGAATACACTTTCTTCTCAAGTTCCCATGGAACATTTTTCAGGATAGATCATATCCTGGGTCACAATTCAAGCTTTGGTAAATTTACGAAAACTGAAACTGTATCACGTATCTTTTCTGACCACAACGCTATGAGACTAGACATCAATTACAGGAAAAAATCTGTAAAAAAATACAAACACATGGATGCTAAACAGTGCACTACTTAATAACCAAGAGCTCACTGAAGAAATCAAAGAGGAAATCAAAAAGTACCTAGAAACAAATGACAATGGAGACACGACAACCCAAAACCTATGGGATACAGCAAAAGCAGTTTGCCCACTACTGGGCATATACCCTGGGAAAACCATAATTCAAAAAGAATCATGTACCAAAATGTCCATTGCAGCTCTATTTACAATAGCAAGGCCATGGAAAACCTTAGTGTCCATCATCGGATGAATGGATAAAGAAGATGTGGCACATATATACAATGGAATATTGCTCATCCATAAAAATAAACAAAATTGAGTTATTTGTAGTGAGGTGGATGGACCTAGAGTCTGTCATACAGAATGAAGTAAGTCAGGAAGAGAAAAACAAATACCGCATGCTAACACATATATATGGAATCTCAAAAAAATAAAAAATGGTCATGAAAAACCTAGGGGCAGGATGGGAATAAAGACGCAGACCTGCTAGAATATGGACTTGAGGACACGGGGCAGGGGAAGGTTAAGCTGGGACAAAATGATAGAGTGGCATGGACATATATACACTACCAAACATTAAAACTGATAGCTAGTGGGAAGCAGCTGCATAGCACAGGGAGATCAGCTCGGCATTTTGTGACCACATAGAGGGGTGGGATAGAGAGAGTGTGTGGGAGCGAGATGCAAGAGGGCAGAGATATGGGGATATATGTATATGTATAGCTGATTCACTTTGTTATAAAGCAGAAACTAACATACCATTGTAAAGCAATTATACTCCAGTAAAGATATTTTTAAAACTAATTTAAAAATATTAATAAATAAAATAATAAATAAAAGAAATAAAAAAGTAATTTAAAAAAAAGAAAGTAAGAAAGAAGAGAGCAACCAAACCAAAAATCAAATCCACCAATGATAACAAGCGCTAAAACCTATACAAAAAAAAAAAAAAAAAAAAACTGGACAGGCATAACCCTAGGTCAAATAGTAAACACAAAGTTTTTGGGAAGTCTGTGGCTTTTGCCAGTTTTCAGTAGGTTTTCTGTAGGAATTGTTCCACATGTAGATGTATTTTTGATATATTTTTGGGGAGGAAGATGATCCTCATGTCTTAATCCTCCGCCATCTTGAAGGTCCCCTGCACAACCCTCTTGATCTCAGATGTGTAGCCATCTGAGTCTCTGTGTCTCCTTCCTTAACATCTACATCCAGGCTGGCCGGGGCAGTCAGGGTGCGGGATGCTGGTCTGGGTCTGGTGGACTCTGGCCTGCCCAGGTTAGTGGAGAGCCGGGAGCAGACAGCACGGCAGTGCAGCAGGGTGAGGTGACCTCAGAAAGCCTGCCTCCTATTAATCCTTTTAAAGAACCAATTTGGGGCTTTTTAGGCTCTTCCTATATTCATTATCAATTTCTTTACTTTCTTTTTCTAATGTTCTTATTTTCTGCTTTACAATTATCTACTTTTTCAATTTGCTGTTGTTTTTCTACCTTTAGGAGACGGAATTTTACATAGTTAATTTTCAGTCTCTCCTTTTGTATTTTATATATTTAAAACACCACAGTTTCTCTAAGTACTGCTGTCACTTCATTTCCCTTATTTTGAAATATCCAATCTTCATTAGCCATCAGTTAAAACTGTTTCTCCTTTTAATTTTGATTTTGTTTCCTATCTGGAGTTAATTCAAAGTGTATTGTTTAATTTTAAAGGAGTTAGAAATTTTCTAGGGATCTCTATGTTCATGATTTCTATATCTTAATTCCAGTTCAGTCAGGGAAGAAACTGAATTTCATTAAGGATTATTTTATGATTTAGCATATTGTCAATTTTGGTAAATGTTCATAGTTTACTTAAAAATAAATTAAGGAGGGCTTCCCTGGTGGCACAGTGGTTGAGAGTCCACCTGCCGATGCAGGGGACACGGGTTCGTGAACCGGTCCGGGAAGATCCCACATGCCGCGGAGCGGCTAGGCCCGTGAGCCATGGTCGCTGAGCCTGCGCGTCTGGAGCCTTGCTCCGCAACGGGAGAGGCCACAACAGTGAGAGGCCAGTGTAATGCAAAAAATAAATAAATAAATAAATGAAATAAAAATAAATTAATTTTTTTTCTTAATTTCAGTGTTGCTCAGGTCAAGATTATTAACTATTTTGAGCTATTATAGAAACATATTATAGCTGAGCATTCAAATACAGTAGCCACTTGTCACATATGGCTATTGAGAATTTGAAATGTGGCTTGTTCAACTGAAGAACTAAAATTTTATTTTACATAAACTTAAATTAATATAAAAATTTAATAACCAGTATAAGTATAATTGTATACAGTATGTAAATAAAGTAAATATGAATTAACTAATTTCAATTGGTGTTTTGATGTTATATCTTCATCCTTTTACTTTCAAACATTCTATGTCCCTATATTTAAGAAATGTGTCTTATAAAAATTATGTAACTGGGTTTTCTTTTTGAAATCAGACTGAAAACCAGTCTCTTACAGCTATTATTTTGTCGATGTATATTTAGTGCTACTACTGACATATTTGGGCTTATAAAAAGCTGTTGTATATTATCAGCTCACTACTCTGAAGCTGCCTTCTCAGAAATCCTAGACCATCTAGTGCCTGAGTGATTCCCCAGATCTCTGATGCCTTCCATCACGTGATTTTTCATTCTATCATAGTCTTAACAACAGTTCTCAGCAGGAACATTGAGATATCCAAAGCTACTTCATCCTATCCAGAAATAAACATACCACTTGCTGTTTCTTCTTCTAGATTATTATTTTATACACAGTTTGAGGGGTGAAATTAGTGTCTTCTTGCCTCAACTTTATCCCATAATTTTTATCTATTTAATTACATTGCATACAACTGCCTGCCAAAATATTTTATTTCAGAGGTCTAAAATAGAAAATTAAGCAATAACATAGAAATGGCTTACTTTTAAAAATCGGTAAAATTTTATTCCAATTATAAATCTTATAACAGCTGATCAAATTCAATAGCCCCTGTAATATGAATAAAATATATGGTGACTTACTAGGTCTCAATGTATTATTCTCCCAAAATCAATATTATCACCAGTTGACAGGTCCACCATAATATTTTAAAGACCTCCTCAAAGATATCATTGCTTTTGAATATTTTTATTTCTGTACTAGGTTATGATTAATTCAATAATCTGATAGTTTTAATTTAGACTGATTACTCTCTTTACATCCATACTTCTCAAAATACATATATATACATATTTTATTCAGTGCTATTTTTTGATTATACACCTGATTCTCAAGAATGTTGAAATCATATTTTTATCTTCTGGTACCAGTACCTAGTACACTGTCTGGTACATAACAAGTTCTCCATAAATATTTATTTTCTATTTGCTGCCATCTCTGGTCATGTGTGCTTTGTTTATTTGGACATTGTTTTTTCCCTTAGATGTCTATACATTAACATTTCCAGATTAGCAGCTAAATAATGCTGATTCTTTTCTGGGAAGTCTAACTTTTGATACACATTTTTCAGATGGACTAAGGCTTAAATCCACATTTTAGGGGACCCCAGAAAATTAATAATCACTAATACTGCCATAGGCTGCTAAACTGTGCCGATCTGATGAACGCATATCAGGCAAACACTTAGAAACTCAAGATCAGATACTTTAATTCCAAGAATCCACTTCTTATCAATTGCTTTACTTATAATGATTACTATTTTATATGCATAAAATTCATAATAAATAATATTCAAATGTCTTTAGAGTCAAAGCCCTATAAAAATTGACTCCAACCTACATCAACATTATTTGACTATATAAATGTGTGTGTATATATATATATATATATATATATATATATATTCTAAATTACAATCAAAGTAAAATTGTTATGATTGCCTAAATTTAGTCCCACAATTTTCTGCCTCCAACTTTGCTTAAGCCTTTGAATCACCTACAATTATTTTTCTTGACCTCTCTATCCCTCAACATCCTAAACTTCAACTTTCAGTATGTATAATTCTTTTATAAAGCCTTCACTGATCTCCCACTGAGAATGCATTTTTCTCTTTATGGTTGTAGTCCTTTGTTTACATTTTTCTTACATTTTAGTCATTTATGTTTATATCTGATTGCTCCTACCAGCTTTAAGTTCCTCAGAGCTCTATTAGTTATTTGTTGTTGTGTAACAAAATTACTCTAAAATATAATAGCTTAAAACAAACACTGGTTTAGCTTAGCTGGATGGTTTGTTTCAGAGTCTTTCATAAGGGTTGCAGTCACAATTTGACCAGAGCCGCAGTAATTTGAAAGCTTGGCTGGGGCTACGAGATCTGCTACCGAGTTGGCTCACTCATGTGGCTGATGACAGGAGGCTATAGTTCCTCCTCTGCTACATGTCAAACAGCTTGAGTGTTCTTACACATGACAAGCAGCTTCCTTCAGAATGAATGATTTGAGAGAGAGAGAGGCTACAATACCTTTTGTGATGAAGTCTCAAAAGCCACACACCATCATTTCTGCCACATTTTGTTGTTGTTAGAAATGAGTTAAGTATAGCCCAAGCTCAAGTGGAGGAGAATTAGATTCCACAATTTGAAAAGAGCTGTATCAAATAATTTGTGGATGTATTTTAAAACCACCACAAGAATAATATCAAATTAATATCCAGAAAATCACATTACAGTGACTTGTACATTTTGAATAAACAAGTGAATAGATGAATGAATAAATAAATAAAATGAATTTATTTATTTATCTAAATAAATTTATTTATCTAAATAAATTGTGCTTGTGGATTTATTTAATACAGTCTTTACAGTCTCTGGAAATCCTAAAGGAGGAATATTAATATGGATGTTCACATTCTGAGTGACCCCACATCCCAGTTTTCCAAAATCAGTTCCAATTAATTTCCTATTGTCCCAACCTCCCATGTCATTTAATAAATGTCCTGGAATTTTTCACTAAGTGAACTATTGGTAGCAACATTGACACTGAAATCAATTGGGATTTGCTTGATGGACCTCCACTCTTTACTTTCAGTCTCTGTTATGGTTTTGTTCTGGAATTTGTGAGAGAAAAGTATAGTTAAGAAAAGTTCCTGTTTAACACCTATTTAAAGCAACAAATATACCTTTAATACTCCCAACTACATATAACATAATTCAAGAACAAATGGAGAGTATTAGTGAATAAAACAAAATATTCTCAAGTAGAAGCAGCTAGAACATCTGATTACATCTAGTCTTTGGCATTAGGAGAAAAGTATTCAGTGCTGCTGAACCTGCCAGTCACTTCATGTACTAATCAGTGGTGCCATATCCTGTGCAATTTTGCAAAGCCATCAGACGGCTGTCTCAGTGAAAACTGTAGTAAATTATCAACTGGTTTTAAGTGAAATATGAGCAGGAAATAGAGGATGAGGAGCCCTACCTTAGACTGTGTAAAAGAACAATTTGAATAATCTTTCTACAAAAGTTCTTGCCATATATTGTATTATACTTTAAATATTAAACTATGTTTTAGTATTTTAACACCCTACTCTTTTGCAGGAAACTCTTATGACAGGAATGAACTAAAAAACTCTTTCATAATGAAAAATTAGCTATCATATTTTCTGTTCTTAAAGAAGTTGACAATAAAAATGTACATTTCAATCATGTTTGGTGCAATTCACTATCTACTATGGAGACTGCAGTAAAATCACTGATCACATGACTATTGGAAGACACAATTCTGCTGAAAGAGCATCATTATTAACTTCAACAGTTAGTATTTTGAAAGGAGGGACATCAGAATTGTGACAGCACAAGTTCTTCCTCTATTCACTCTCCTTTAACAACTGGTTAGATATCAATAACCAAACAAAAGTCCTTCTGCACATTACACCAAGTGATCCAAGAGGTTTCTAGCCTGCCTGTGCACCTGAAAACAAACAAACAGACATCAATAAGGGCTGTGGATCCACATCAAAACTGTCCAACACCCATTCACCATGACCAGGGATAAAAAGAACTCACAGACTACAAACTGGGTGGATACACACATGCAAAAGAGAATTTGTGGATGTCCAGCTTGCCTGAGGGGAGATTCCAGCACACCATCAGAGTAGGATAGAGATGAGTTTAGATGAAGAGGAAAGAAGGCCAGAATGGCCTCCTTCTGTAGGGTGGCAATGCAAGGGTCTGGGAATTTGGCTTGGTTTTGGCAATGCCACAAGCGGAGGAGTTAGAAAGTGTTCACCTCTCCCAAGGGGGTGGAAAGGGAAAGTGGTGAGTGACAGCCCAGCTAACTCTAGTTGTGTGGGTTGTGGTGGGAGAAACCCATTTCTCTCCAGCAGCAGCTGGATTTCTGAGGAGGGACCTCTGCAACTAGTGGGAAGGAAGAGAAAGGGAAGGAAGCACATAAGAATATCAAAGGGCATTAAAGGCATGCATTTCCTGCTGTCTGTTTCAGGAATTCAACAGGAAGTCCACCTGCAAACCTCTGAGAGTACCCCACACTCGAGGATCGCCACTGTCAAGGGACACCTACCCACAAAGTCCCAAGTGCTGAGCCTGCACTTTCCCCTACTCTACTGCCAGTTCCTTGTGCATGCTTCTGAGTGCATTTGTGAGATCCACCTATAGCAGACAAAAAGGGCAAACTTGAGTTAGATTATCACTTTCTAGAAGACCAAAGATTTTTAGTAGTTAGCCTATTGAATTGAAAGAGGACATAGAACTTAGTTAAGGAGGTGTCTACTACTTCAAATGCCAAAGCAGAAGTGCATACCTACAAACACATGAAAAAGGTCAAGGAAATATGGTATCACAAAAAGGAAATGATAATTCTTCAGCAGTCAAATTCAAAGGCATGGAATATTGAGATCTAACTGATAAAGAATTCAAAATAGCTCTTATTAAGAAATCCAATGAGCTACAAGAAGAGGCATTTTAATGAATTCAGGAATAAAATTAATGAACAGAATGAGTTCTTTACCAAAGAGATTAAAATTATAAAAAAGAACTGAACAGAAATGCTAGAGCTGAAGAATTCAATGACTGAGGTGCAGAATGCGATAGAAAACATCAGTGACAGAGCAGATCAGATGGAAGAAAGAATTAATGACTTGGAGATGGGGATATAGAAATAATTCAGTTAGAGGAGGAGAGAGAACGAAGATTTTTCAAGAGTGAAGAAACCCAATGAGAGCTATTAAATGCTATCATACATAATATAATAATTGGTATAACAGAAGAAGAAAGGAATAAGGAGGCCTAGTGTTTATTTAAGGAAACAATAGCTAGAAATTACCAAACCTGGGGAGAAAATTGTAATACACAAGTCCAGGAAGCTAATAGAATACCCTATTATCTCAACACAAAAAGACCTTCTCCAAGACAAATTATAATGAAATTACAAAATATCAATGATAAAGAACCTTAAAGGCAGCCAGGGAAAAAATAGGAAGTAACCTATGAAAGAACTCACTTTAGGCTATTGGCAGATTTCTCAGCAGAAACTCTACAGGCCAGGAGAGAATAGAATGCCATATTCAAAACGTTGAAAGATAAAAACTACTAACCAAGGATACTTTATCCAGCAAGATTACCCTTCAGATATGAAACGTAAATAAAGCCTTTCCCAGACAAACAAAAACTGAGGGTGTTCACTACCACTATATTGCATTACAAGAGGTGCTGAAGGGAGTTCAGGCTGGAAGGGAAAGATGATAATCAGTGATATGAAAACATATGAAAGCACTCAATAAACTGGTAAATTGAAAAATAGACAATCAGAATTAGAAAACTGTAACTCTATATTAGAACCATTTAACTATATTAAAAGTTAAAGGAAGGGCTTCCTTGGTGGCACAGTGGTTGGGAGTCAGCCTGCCGATGCAGGGGACACAGGTTCATGCCCCGGTCCGGGAAGATCCCACACGTCACAGAGCGGCTGGACCCGTGAGCCATGGCCGCTGAGCCTGCATGTCTGGAGCCTGTTACTCCACAACGGGAGAGGCCACAGCAGTGAGAGGCCCGTGTACCACACACACACAAAAAAAAAGTTAAAGGAAGAATATTAAAAATAACTATAACTACTGTGATTTATTAATGAATATACATCATTGAAAAAAATAAGTTGTGCGATCAAAATATAAAAGAGGGTTCTTGCCTGTCCTTCAAGCCAGTATTTTCTAAGGACCCTCATGCCTGCTCATCTATCTTCTCTCATGGTGCCTACAACTTGCTTCTACGCTCAGTGCTAACAATATGGTGGGATAGAAACATATTTTGTGGTTGCAAATTAGAAACTAAGAATTAACTCTCTTTCTGTAATTGAATGGGCCATCATGCGGAATGCCAGATTCTCCAGATGAGAATATAAACCTCAGAAAGGCAGTCCAAAATGTTGACATAGGAAGATCCTGCACTCATCTCCTCTAATGAACACACCAAATCTACAACTACATATGGGAAAACTTCCTCTAAAAAAGACCTGAAAATAGCTAAACAGCTCCTTCAAAGCAACTCATGCCTACCACAAGAAACAAGAAAATTCTCAAACAACCTAACTTTATACCTCAAAGAGCTAGAAAAGCAAGAACAAACAAAGGTCAAAGTGAGTAAAAGGAAGAAAATAGCAAAAATCAGAGCAGAAATAAGTAAAATATAGGCTTAAAAAGAAATAGAAAAGATCAATGAAGCTAAAACCTGGTTCTTTGAAAAGATAAATAAGATTTTAAAACTGTTACCTGTATTCACTAAGAATAAAAGAGAAAGGGCTCAAATAAATAAAATCTGTAATAAATGAGGAGACATTAAAACTGGTATCACAGAAATACAAAGGCTCATAAAAAGATACTATGAACAATTTTACACCAATAAATTGGACAATCTAGAACAGCAGTCCCCAAGTACAAGTCCATGGCCTGTTAGGAACCAGGCCATACAGCAGGAGGTGAGTGGTAGGTGAGCAAGCAAAGCTTCATCTGTCTCTTCCCATTGCTCCGTATTGCTCGCATTACCACCTGAACCATCCCCCACCCCATCCGTGGAAAAATTGTCTTCCACGAAACCAGTCCCTGGTGTCACAAATATTGAGGACCGCTGACCTAGAAGAAATCGATAAATTCCTAGAACGATACAACCTTCCAAGACTCAGTCATGAAGAATTAGAAATCTGAATACACCCATGATTAGGTAGGAGAGTGAATAACTAGACAAATATAACCCAACAAAAATAAGGCCAAGACCAGATGGCCTCACTGATGAATTCTACAAACTATTCAAAGATAAGTAATAATTCTTCTCACACTCTTCCAAAAAATTGAAAAGATGAAAACTTCAAAACTCATTTTATGAGGTCAGCATTACCCTGATACCAAGAGCAGACAAGAATACTTCAAGAAATTAAAATTGTAGGCCATTATCCCTGATGAACATACATGCAAAAATCTTAAAGAAAATATTAGCAAACTGAATTCAACAATATAGTAAAAGGATCATACTCCATGATCACTGGGATTTATTCCAGGGTATAAGGATGGTTCTACAACAGTAAATCAATCAATATGATCTACTACTTTAATAAAATTAGGCTAAAAATTATATGAGTCTCTGACAAGATGAAGAAAAAGCATTTGGCAAAATTCAACATCAATTTGTGATTAAAAAAATCTCAACAATGTGTGTATAGAGAAAATGTACTTCAACATAATAAAGACCATGTATGACAAGCCTACAGCTAACATCATACTCAACAGTGAAATGCTGAAAGATTTGCTTTAAAATCAGAACCAAGACAAAGATACCCACTCCCGCCACTTTTATTCAACATAGTATTGGAGTCCTAGCCACAGCATTCAGCCAAGGAAGATAAATAAAAGACAACAAAATTGGAAGGGAATGAATTAAAATGTCACTATTTGCAGGTGCTATGATCCTATATACAGAAACCCCTAAAGATTACACACACACACACACACACACACACACACACACACACAAACTGCAGAATGAATCAATGTTGCAGGATACCAAATCAATATACAAAACTCTGTTGTGTTTCTATACACTAATAAAAAACTATCAGAAGGAGAAATTAAAAAAAAAATGTAATTTACAGTTGCATTAAAATGAATAATATTTAGGAATACACTTATTTAACCAAGGAGGTGAAGAACCTGTATTTTGAAAACTCTAAGACATTGATAAAGACATTGAAGAAGACACAAATAAATGGAAAGATGTTCCATGCTCATGGATTAAAATTATAAATCTTGTTAAAATGTCCATACTACCCAAAGCAATCTACAGATGCAAAGTAATATCAAATAAACAACCTAAATTTATATCTCAAGGTACTAGAAGAAGAAAAAATTAAGCTCAGAGTCAGTGGAAGAAGGAAATAATGTTGATCAGAGCAGAAATAAATGAAATAGAAACTAGAAAAACTATTGGAAGGATCAAAAAAAAAAAAAACTAAGCTGATTTTTTGAAAAGATAAAAAAATATATATTATGTTATTAGTTTAGCCTCAGTTAACCTAAGAAAACAGAGAAGATAAAAATAAATAGAAATAAAAGAGGAGACATTCCCACTGATGATACAGAAATACATAAGATCACAAGAGGCTACTATGAACAATTATATACTGACAAATTAGATAAGCTAAAATTAATGGATGAATACCTAGAAACAATACTTACAAAGACTGAATCAGGAAAAAAAATAGAAAACCAAAAGAGACCAATAATGCATAAGGGGATTAAATCAGTAATCAAAAAACCCCCAACACAGAAAACCCCAGGACCAGATGGCTCACTGGAAAATTCTACCAAACAGTTAAAGAAGACTTAATGTCATTCCCTCTCAAACACTTCCAAAAAATTGAAGAGGGGTAAACATTTCCAAACTCATTCTATAAGCCAGCATTACCCTTATATGAAAGCCATAAAAGGGTCACTATAAGAAAAGGATATTATGGACTAACTATGGACTATCCCTGATAAATATAGATGTAAAAATTCTCAACAAAATATTAGCAAACCAAATTCAAGAACATACTAACAGAATTATACACCATGACCTAGTGGGATTTACCCCTGGGATACAAGGATGATTCATATTTGAAAATCAAGAAATGTAAAATATTATATTAATAGAACAGAATATAAAAGTCACATGCCACCAAAAGAGACACAGAAAAAGCATTGGACAAAATACAACATACTTTCATGATAGAAAACCTCAACAGATTGGGTATAGAAAGAACATACCTCACATTAAGAAGTCCATATATGACAAACTCCCAGCTAACATACTCAATGGTGAAAAATTGAAAGTTTTCCTCTAAGATCAGGAACAAGACAAGGATACCCATTCTCTCTACTCATTCAATTTAGTACTGTAAGTCTTAGCTAGAGCGATTAGGCAAGACTAAGAAATGAAGGCATCCAAATCAGAAAGGAAGAAGTAAAATTGTCATGATTTGCATACAAAATGATTTTGTATATAGAAAATTCCAAAAGACTCTATCAAGAAACTGTTGGAACTAATCAATGAATTCAGAAAAAAAAAAAAAAAAAAAAAAAAAAAAACAACTATCCTAGTCTCAATAGTAGTAAAACAATAAAATACCTAGGAATAAATTTAACCAAGGGAGTAAAAGATCTGTACAATGAAAACTATAAGACCTTTGAAAAAAATGAAGACAAAAACAAGTGAAAAGATATCTTGTGTTCACTGATTAGAATAATTAATATTATTAACATGTCCATACTACCCAAAGTCATCTATAGATTCAATGGAATTTCTATCAAAATTCCAATGACATTCTTCACAGAAATAGAATAAACAATCCTAAAAATTGTATGAATCCACAAAATACCCTGAATAGCCAAACAATTCCAAAAAAGAACAAAGCCATATGTATCAAATTTCCTGATTTCAAAATATACTGCAGTGCTATGGTAATCAAAACAATATGGTACCTGCATAAAAATAGACACATAGATCAATGGAACAGAATAGAAAGTGCAGAATTAAACACCCATGTGTAGGGTCAAATAATGTTCAACAAGAGAGCCAAAACACCCAAAATAGGGAAAGGATAGTCTCTTCAACAAAAGATGTTGGGAAACCTGGATAAACACATGCAGAAAAATGAATTTGGATTCCTAACTTACACTATTCACAAAAATTAACTCCAAATGGATCAAATATTTAAATATAAAACATGACACAATAAAATCCTAGGAAAATACATAGAGAAGAATCTCCTTGGATATTTGACTTAGCAATGAGTTTTTGGATATGACATCAAAAGCACAAACAAGAAAAGCAAAAATTAACAAGTGGCCCTGCATCAAACTTAAATGTTTGTGAACAGCAAAGGAAACAATTAACAAAATGAAAAGGGAACCTACAGAATGGGAAAAAGTTTTGTAAACTCTATATCAAATAAGGGGTTAATGTGAAAAATATAGAAAGAATTCATATAACAATTATAAAACAAAAACCAGAAAACAACTTAAAAAAAAACCCCACAATTCAACTAAATAATAAGCAGAGGAACTAAATAGATATTTTCCAAAAAGACATCCAAATGACCAACAGGTACATGAAATTTGTTCAAAAATCACTAAACATGAGGGAAATGCAAATCAAAACCACAATGAAATATCATGTCACACTTGTCAGAATGGTTATCATCAAGGAGCCAAGAGGTAACAAATGTTGGAGAGGATGTGGTGAAAAGGGAACACTCTTACACTGTTAGTCAGAATGGAAAACAATAAGGAGGTTCCTAAAAATATTAAAAATAGAGCTACCATATTATTCATCAGTTCCACTTCTAGTATATAACCAAAGGAAATGAAAACAGGATATTGAAGAGATATATGCACTCTTGTTTATTGCAACATGACTTACAATATTCAAGCTACATAGAAACAACCCAAGTCCCAACAACACATGAATGGATAAAGATGTAAGATATATATACCACTACACACACACACACACACACACACACACACACACACACACACACACACTGGAATATTATTCAGCCATGAGAAAGAAGTGCATCCTGCCATTGTGAGCACATGTATAGCCCTTGGGGAATTAAGCTAAGTGAGAGAATCAAGACAGAGAAAAAAATACTGTATAACACTCACATCTGGAATATAAAAAAGCCAAATTCTTAAAAACAGAGAATAAAATGGTGGTTATCAGAGGATGGGGGTTGAGAGGATAGGAATATATTTAAGGGTACAAACTCACAATGATAAAAAAGTCCTAGTGATCTAATGCATGAGTAGCGAGTATAGACAATATTGTATTATAATCAAACTTGCTAAAAGACTAGAACTTAATTAATTCCAATTACAGAAGGCAAAGTGGAGAGATTCCTGCACAGAGGATTGGTGCCAACCAGCACTCACCAGCCTGAGAGGCTTGACTGCTCACCCACCAGGGAAGGTGGTGGCTGGGAACTGAGGCTCCAGCTTTGGAGGACAGATCTCAGGGAGAGGACTGGGGTTGTCTCTGTGAACACAGCATGAAGGGGGCTAATGTGCCACAGCTACCTGGGAAGGAGTCCAGGAAAAGGTCTTGAATTGCCTAAGAGGCAAGAGACCACTGTTTCGGGGTGCATGAGGAGAGGAGATTCAAAACACCACCTAAACGAGTTCCAGAGACAGGCATGAGCCACGACTATCAGCATGGACACGAGAGATGGTCATGAAATGCTAAGGCAGCTGCAGCCACCAAGAAGCCTGTGTGCAAGCACAGGTCATTATCCACACCTCACCTCTCAGGATCCTGTGCAGCCCGCCATTGCCAGGGCCCCGTGATCCAGGGACAAGATCCCTGGGAGAACACCTGTCATGCCTCAGGCTGTTGCAACATCACACTGGCCTCTGCCACCATAGACTCACCCCACATTCCGTACCCCTACCACCCCCCCCGGGTCTCAGTGAGTCAGAGCCCCCTAATCAGCTGCTGCTTTAACCCCATTTTGTCTGAGCCAAGAACAGTTGCCCTCAGGTGACCTACACACAGAGGCGGGGCCAAATCCAAAGCTGAACCGCAGGAGCTGTGCGAAGAAAGAAGAGAAAAGGAAATTTCTCCCAGCAGCCTCAGGAGTAGTGGATTAAATCTGCACAATCAATTTGATGTACCATGCATCTCTGAAATAACTGAATAGAAAACAAATCATGCCAAAATTGAATTTTCTTTCTTTTTTTTTTATGCACACCATTAGAGTTCTTGATACTGGTTAATTAATTAATTTATTTGTTTTATAACATCTTTATTGGAGTATAATTGCTTTACAATGGTGTGTTAGTGTCTGTTTATAACAGAGTGAATCAGCTATCCATATACATATATCCCCATTTCTCCTCCATCTTGAGTCTCCCTCTCATCCTCCCTATCCCACCTCTGTAGGTGGACACAAAGCACTGAGCTGATCTCCCTGTTCTTTGTGGTTGCTTCCCACTAGCTATCTATTTTACATTTGGTAGGATATATATGCCCATGCTACTCTCTCACTTCATCCCAGCTTACCCTTCCCCTTCACCACCAAAATCAAGGCAGTGGACTTTGGGAGCAATTGTAGACTTTGTGGTTGCTTTCTGCATCTAATTTGTTTAAGGATTTATGTTTTTCTTAGTTTCATATTTAGAGGTTATTAACACTGGTAGATTTGTTTATTGATTTAGTTCTTCACTTCCTTTTTATTGATATATATATTTTTTCTCCTTTTTTGAGTGTGTATGTGTATGCTCCTTTGTGTGAGTTTGTCTGTATAACTTTGCTTTTACCATTTATTTAGGGTTCCATCTGTCAGGTTGTTTTCTTTTTTTCTTTTCTTTCTTTCTTTTTTTTTTTTTTTTTAGTATAGTTTGCAGTGCTTGTTCTCATTGTTGGATTTGTTTTTTTGGTTTGGTTGCTCTCTTCTTTCTTGCTTGCTTTTTTTTGTCTATTCCTTTTTGATTATTTTTTCTTTTTAATAATTCTTTTTCATTTTTTATTTTAATAACATAATTTTATTTATTTTTCTTTCTTTCTTACTTTCTTTTTTCATTCTCTCTTTTCTTCTGAGCCGTGTGGCTGACAGGGTCATTGTGCTCTGGCCGGGTGTCAGGACTGTGTCTCTGAGGTGGGAGAGCTGACTTCAGGACATTGGTCCACCAGAGACCTCCCGGCTGCATGTAATATCAAATGGCAAAAGTTCTCCCAGAGATCTCCATCTCAACATGAAGACCTAGCTCCACTAAACGACGAGCAAGCTACAGTGCTGGACACCCTACGACAAACAACAAGCAGGACTGGAATACAAACCCACCCATTATCAGACAAGCTGCCTAAAATCATAAGGTCACAGAAACTGAAGAACAACCAACAGACACGGTCCTACCCACCAGAAAGACAAGATACAGCCTCATCCACCGGAACACAGGAACAAGCCCCCTCCACAGGGGACCCTACAAAATGCACTGAACCAACTTTAGCCACTGGAGGTGGACACCAAAAACAATGGGAACTGTGAACCTGCAGCCTATGAAAAGGAGACGCCAAACACAGAAATTTAAGCAAAATGAGAAGACAGAGAGATGCAGAGCAGATGAAGGAGCAAGGTAAAAACCCACCAGACCAAACAAATGAAGAGGAAATAGGCAATCTACATGAAAACAATACAGAGAAATTATAGTAAAGATGATACAAAATCTTAGAATGGAGAAAATATAAGAAACGTTTAACCAGGACCTAGAAGAACTAAAGAGCAAACAAATAATGATGAACAACACAATAAATGAAATTAAAAATTCTCTAGAAGGAATCAGTAGCAGAATAACTGAGGCAGAAGAATGGAGAAGTGACCTGGAAGATAAAATAGTGGAAATAACTACTGCAAAGGAGAATAAAGAAAAAATAATGAAAAGATTGAAGACAGTTTCAGAGACTTCTGGGATAACATTAAATGCACCAGCATTCGAATTATAAGGGTCCCAGAAGAAGAAGAGGAAAAGAAAGAAACTGAGAAAATATTTGAAGAGATTATAATTGAAAACTTCCCTAATATGGGAAAGGATATATTCAATCAAGTCCAGGAAGTGCAGAGTCCCATAGAGGTTAAATCTAAGGAGAAACACATCAAGACACATATTAATCAAACTATCAAAAATGAAATACAAAGGAAAAATATTAAAAACAGCAAGGGAAAAACAACAAATAACATACAAGGGAATCCCCACAAGGTTAACAGCTGATCTTTCAGCAGAAACTCTGTAAGCCAGAAGGGAGTGGCAGGATATATTGAAAGTGATGAATGGGAAAAACCTACAACGAAGATTACTCTACCCAGCAAGGATCTCATTCAGATTTGATGGAGAAATTAAAACCTTTACAGACAAGCAAAAGCTGAGAGAGTTCAGCACCAGCAAACCAGCTTTACAACAACTGCTAAAGGAACTTCTCTAGGCAAGAAACACAAGAGAAGAAAAGATCCACAATAACAAACCCCAAATAATTAAGAAAATGGGAATAGGAACATACATATCTATAATTACCTTAAATGTAAATGGATTAAATGCTCCCACCAAAAGAAACAGACTGGCTGAATGGATACAGAAACAAGACCCACATGTATGCTGTCTACAAGGAACCCACTTCAGACCTAGGGACACATACAGACTGAAAGTGAGAGGATGGAAAAAGATATTCCATGAAAATGGAAATCAGAAGAAAGCTGGAGTAACAATTCTCATATCAGACAAAAGAGACTTTAAAATAAAGACTATTACAAGAGACAAAGAAGGACACTACATAATGACCAAGGGATCAATCCAAGAAAGATATAACAATTGTAAATATTTATGCACCCAACATAGGAGCATCTCAATACATAAGGGAAATACTAACAGCCATAAAAGGGGAAATCGACAGTAACACAATCATAGTAGGGGACTTTAACACCCTACTTTCACCAATGGACAGATCATCCAAAATGAAAATAAATAAGAAAACACAAGCTTTAAATGATACATTAAAAAAGATGGACCTACTTGATATTTATAGGGTAGTCCATCCAAAAACATCAGAGTACATTTTCTTCTCAAGTGCCCATGGAAAATTCTCCAGGATAGATCATATCTTGGCTCACAGATCAAGCCTTGGTAAAATTAAGAAAACTGAAATCGTATCAAGTATATTTTCCAACCAAAATGCTTTGAGACTTCATATAAATTAAAAAGTCTGTAAAAACTACAAACATATGGAGACTAAATAATACACTGCTAAATAAACAAGAGATCACTAAAGAAATCAAAGAGGAAATAAAAAAAAAACCTAGAAACAAATGACAATGAAAACACGATGACTCAAAACTTTGGGGATGCAGCAAAAGCAGTTCTAAGAGGGAAGTTTATAGTGATACAATCCTACCTCAAAAAACAAGAAACATCTCAAATAAACAACCTAACATTACACCTAAAACAATTAGAGAAAGAAGAACAAAAGGCCAGCAAAAGTAGCAGAAGGAAAGAAATCATATAGATCAGATCAGAAATAAATGAAAAGAAATGAAGGAAACAATAGAAAAGATTAATAAAACTAAAAGCTGGTTCTCTGAGAAGATAAAAAAAATTGATAAACCATTAACCAGACTCATCAAGAAAAAAAAGGGAGAAGACTCAAATCAACAGAATTAGAAATGAAAAAGGAGAAGTAATAATGGACACTGCAGAAATACAAAGGATCTTGAGAGATTACTACAAGCAACTATATGCCAATAAAATGGGCAAACTGGAAGAAATGGACACAGTCTTAGAAAAGCACAACCTCCCAAGACTGAACTGGGAAGAAATAGAAAATATAAACAGACGAATTACAAGCACTGAAATTGAAACTATGATTAAAAATCTTCCAACAAACAAAAGCACAGGACCAGATAGATTCACAGGCAAATTCTATCAAATATTTTGAGAAGAGCTAACAGCTATCCTTCTCAAACTCTTCCAAAATATAGCAGAGGGAGGATCACTCCCAAATTCATTCTGTGAGGCCACCATCACCCTGATACCAAAACCAGGCAAAGATGTCACAAAAAAAGAAAACTGCAGGCCAATATCACTGATGAACATAGAGACAAAAATCCTCAACAAAAATATTAGCAAACAGCATCCAACAGCACAGTAAATGGATCATACACCACAATCAAGTGGGGTTTATCCCAGGAATGCAAGGATTCTTCAATATATGCAAACCTACTAATGTGATAAACCATAACAACAAATTGAAGGAGAAAAACCATATGATCATCTCAATAGATGCACAAAAAGCTTTCAACAAAATTCAACACCCATTTATGATAAAAACCCTCCAGAAAGTAGGCATAGTGGGAACTTACCTCAACATAATAAAGGCCATATATGACAAACCCACAGCCAACATCATTCTCAATGGTGAAAAACTGAAACCATTTCCTCCAAGATCAGGAACAAGACAACATTATCCACTCTCACCACTTTTTTTCAACATAGTTTTGGAAGTTTTAGCCACAGCAATCAGAGAAGAAAAAGGAATTAAAGAAATCCAAATCAGAAAAGAAGAAGTAAAGCTGTCACTGTTTGCTGATAACATGATACTATACATAGAGAATCCAAAAGATCCTACCAGAAAACTTCTAGAGCTAATCAATGAATTTGGTAAAGTTGCAGGATACAAAATTAATGCACAGAAATCTCTTGCATTCCTATACACTACTGATGAAAAATCTGAAAGAGAAATTAAAGGAAAACTCCCATCTAAAATTGCAACACAAGGAACAAAATACCTGGGAATAAACCTACCTAAGGAGACAAAAGACCTGTATGCAGAAAACTGTAAGACACTGATGTAAGAAATTAAAGATGATGTAAATAGATGGAGAGACATACCATGTTCTTGGATTGGAAGAATCAACATTGTGAAAATGAGTATACTACCCAAAGCAATCTACAGATTCAATGCAATCCCTATCAAATGACCAATGGCATTTTTCACAGAACTAGAACTAAAAATTTCACAATTTGTATGGAAACACAAAAGACCCTGAATAGCCAAAGCAATCTTGAGAAAGAAAAATGGAGCTCGAGGAATCTGTCTCCCAGACTTCAGACTATACTACAAAGCTACAGTAATCAAGACAGTATAGTACTGGCACAAAAACAGAAATATAGATCAATGGAACAGGATAGAAAGCCCAGAGATAAACCCACACATATATGGTCACCTTATTTTTGAAACAGGAGGCAAGAGTATACAATGGAAAAAAGACACCCTCTTCAATAGTGCTGCTGTGAAAACTGGACAATTACATGTAAACGTATGAAATTAGAACACTCCCTAACAACATACACAAAAATAAACTCAAAATGGATTAAAGACCTAAGTGTAAGGCCAGACACCATCAAACTCTTAGAGGAAAACATGGGCAGAACACTGTATGACATAAATTACAGCAAGATCTTTTTTTGTTTTTTTTTTCTTTTTTTTTTTTGGTACGTGGGCCTCTCACTGTTGTGGCCTCTCACGTTGTGAAACACAGGCTCCGGACGCGCAGGCTTAGCAACCATGGCTCACGGGCCCAGCCGCCCCGTAGCATGTGGGATCTTCCCGGACCTGGGCACAAACCCGCATCCCCTGCATCGGCAGGCAGACTCTCAACCACTGCACCACCAGGGAAGCCCCACGGCAAGATCCTTTTTAACCCACCACCTAGAGAAATGGAAATAAAAACAAAAATAAACAAATGAGACCTAATGAAATTTCAAAACTTTTGCACATCAAAGGGATACATAAACAAGACAATAAGACAACCCTTAGAATGGGGAAAATATTTTCAAATGAAGCAACAGACAAAGGATTAATCTCCAAAATTTGCAAGCAGCTCATGCAGGTCAATATCAAAAAAAAAAAAAAACATAATCCAGAAATTGGCAGAAGACTTACATAGACATTTCTCCAAAGAAGATATACAGATAGCCAACAAACACATAAAAGGCTGCTCAACATCACTAATCATTAGAGAAATGCAAATCAAAACTACAATGAGATATCACCTTACACCAGTCAGGATGGCCAGCAACAAAAAATCTACAATCATTAAATGCTGGAGAGGGTATAGCAAAAAGGGATCCCTCTTTCACTGTTGATGGAATGTAAATTGGTACAGCCACTATGGAGGACAGTATGGAGGTTCCTTAAAAAACTAAAAATAGAACTACCATATGACCCAGCAATCCCACTGCTGGGCATATACCCTGAGAAAACCATAACTCCAAAATATTCATGTACCACAATGTTCATTGTAACTCTATTTACAATATCCAGGACATGGAAGCAACCTAAGTGTCCATCGAGAGATGAATGCATAAAGAAGATGTGGCACATATATACAATGGAATGTTACTCAGCCATAAAAAGAAATGCAGTTGAGTTACTTGTCGTGAGGTGGATGGACATAGAGTCTGTCATACAGAGTGAAGTAAGTCAGAAAGAGAAAAACAAATACCATATGCTAACACATATATATGGAGTCTAAAAAAAGGAAAGACTAATGGTTCTGAAGAACCTAGGGGCAGGACAGGAATAAAGATGCAGAGGTAGAGAATGGACTTGAGGACACAGAGAACAGGAAGAGTACGCTGGGATGAAGTGAGAGAATGGCATGGACATATATACCCTACCAAATATAATATAGATAGCTAGTGGGAAGTAGCCACATAGCACAGGGAGATCAACTCGGTGCTTCGTGACCACCTAGAGGGGTAGGATACTGAGAATGGGAGGGATGTTCAAGAGGGAGGAGATATGGGGATATATATATTTGTGTACCTGATTCACCTTGTTATAAAGCAGAAACTAACACACCATTGTAAAGCAATTATACTCCAATAAAGATGTTATTTTTTTTTTCACTTTTTGTTGTATGAGCAAAGCAGCTCTGAAATTATTTTAAAACTGTTATACGATTGAGAAAATTAATAAATATGCAGACCTTGGGAGTCAGAATTTTCATTGTTGAAGGAGAAAAATAAAAATATGGAATATATCAATATATTATATTTGGAGGTATAGGTGTGAATTCATGATTTCTAAAATACGTGCTTGTATGTCTCTATGCACGTACATACATACACACATGTACATATATACACTGTATGTGTATATAGATAAAAATACAAAGATATAGGAATATATACATGCATGTATTTCCTAGCTCTGACCAGTAAAGAGGTCTAGAAATAAATGTATCCAAGTAAAAATAAGGACACCTAACACTCAGAGATCTTGGTTTCTGGTAACATTTCCAACTAAAAGGAAAAGCTTATTTCCAGCACTGTGACATCATAAATAAGAAGTTTTCAAAAAATTATGGGGATATGTCACAAGGGCACAGGTGGTAGCTTGAAGGGGACCAACTGGTCAAATCTGGTTTAATCTGAACACCAAGGAAGTTAAGTATAGTAATGAATTAGAAACAATTGACAAAATAGAAATGCATTGATCTACATCAATCATTAACAGGTAAAGAATACGTACATATATAAACACATATATTTATAAAGGTGAGGGGGGCTGTTGCTTACAATAAAATGGCAAGTGTCAGCTAGTGAATATGGAGCAAGTATTAGAATTGGTAAATTTTCGTTTGCAACAAAAATTTTAGTAATTTTAGTAAATAGTAAAGTTTTGTTAAGAATCAACAGATGAAAAGTTTTGGGGGGAAATGTAGATGATTACGGAATATTTTCATGACTTAAAAGTGTTTCTTTCAAGTTGCTTATCAATTGCAAGGTGAAAATATTAAGTTAAACAGTGGAGAAATCATATATAACCTTGTCTGTGTATTCAAAAGTTGAATCACCAGTGGGGACAAATGGACATCAAGAGCTTTCAGATGTGATTTTCAGAGAATACATCACAACAGTCAGAAATATATAGTGGGTAACTAATATAGAGGAATTATCAGGAAAACACAAATTGAGGAGCCTACTATTAATTACAAGTAGGAGATAACTATACTCTTAAAATGTCAGTGTCATGAAATACAAAGAAAGGCTGTGGTCATATTCTAAATTTGTAAAAAAGATTGAATAGACAAGACAATACACTTATATTCTGTAGTGATGAAAAAATGCTATACAGGAAATTATTTGTTCAAGCAGAAATATTGAATCACAGACTGCAGATTGGATAGAACTATTAGACCACTGTTAAATTATTAGCTAATGTCTATTCTGCAGTTATATAAAATAATATCCTTATTCTAAGGAAATACCAGAAATATCTTGTAGTAAAAGGCCATATTTTAATATTCAAGTGGGGTAAAATGTTAACAGTAGGTAAATCTGTATAAAGGGATAAAAGTGTTCTCCATACTGTATCTATTGTTGAATCCTTACTGCAAGGTTAAAACATTTTCCAAGTAAATTGTTAAAATATTAAATTATGTTTTAAAAGCCTTAACATTATTGAGTACATGACAAGTATAGTAGGTCCTTAAAGAATATTAAATCTATTAGCTAAGGCCTACTGTTATCCTCTTTCCACAATAGACAGTAAATTTAGGGAGACACTGAGTGGAAAATGACTGGCAAATATTAAAAACTAAATAGTTTTCTTAGCTTTACACATTACTACTTAACTTTCCTTTTTTATAAAGACAACCCAACTATTTTAAACGATTTGCTTCAGTCACACACGTACAAGCACACCCCCACACACACTTACACACATCTGTTTTGTACACTTATTAAATTTTGTTAGTGGAAATCTGCAGTTCAGAAAAAAAGGGCCCTGAATGGACAAAGGTTGCAGCTAGCCCATCATTTCTCTTTTGCCTTTCCCTTTGACTACCTCACTATGAATTGTTTATTTCATTGACACTTGTGAGTAAGCCAAGGATATTTCTTGTGCATTTCACTCATTGCTGTTTATAAAAACCAAGGAATCACAATGAGACCCACCCCCTCCCTGACCAGAGACCTGGATGAAAAGCAAACTCTTAGCATAGACTTCAGACCATCCTTGCAGAGTTCAACAATGTGTTCACAAAGCTATTTTAAAATCAGTGTAATTGAAAATCATCAATGACTCTCTGCTCTGTGTCTGTGTGACTTTGATAGAAGCCAATCTTTATATAAAAATGAAACACTTTTTAGAAAAAGTTGTAAGGTGATTTCATTATTTTAAGATGCAAGGAAATAGTTATTCAGAAGATTTTAGACCTCAAGAAAAATATATTATTTTCAGAACGCCATCCTTTATGCAACTAATAAATCCAAATGTCAGGCTTTGAATAATTTTCAATGCTTCTCCTAAATGCAAACAATAGGGAATGACCTTGAAAAATCACTATTTAGATGAGTTGAATTTCATATCACAATGTTCTGGGATTAGTCACCTTCCTCACAGATAAATATCTAGACTTTAACATCCAGAATATATCAGAGAAAATGCAGCTGTACAGCCTGTGCTTGTTTCTTTTTCAATTATTATCATGACAATATGCCTCTTAATATCACCTTCTTAATAGCTCTATTTCCCTGATATGTTAAGGAAAACAAAATCAGTCTGTCTGTGTTGAACCTGATGGAAAAATGGAATATTAGTTACCACCATCTTTTCTTACCCCAAACTGCCAGACCAATAATACATGAAGCCTAGAATGTCTATCATTTATCTGGATAGTCCTTCTATTAAAGGTCATTTGTTAGCAGTTGGATTGACTCATTGTTGTTGTTGTCACTGATTTTAATTTTCACCAAATTTTCTCTTTGACCCTCAATTTCTTTAATTTTATATGCTACAGATAGTCTGTATCTAATCCAAATATTTTTCATAAAGTGTCAGGACTATCACTGTAATCTCTTGATTTAACTCCCAGTCTCTGAATTCTCCCTATATTTATCTCTTCCTTTCTATTTCAATTTTCAAATGCTATCCTTCATGATCCTACTATCTTGTAGTAAGATAAGCATGATCCTACTATCATGCTTAAACCTTAGTAATTAGTTCAAACTTGTGTCTCCCCACTTCATCTCTCTCTTATATGATTGAAAAAATAATAAATCTAACCATTGCTTTCACTAAGTATAATATGAAATTAGATAAGTAAATCTTCATTACGTTTCTGATTTTCAAAACTCAAGATTAGAGCATATTCTCAGGGTCCTGGACTTTGGGAAAGAGGTATGACAAACATATTGAATTATAACACTTGTTAACTTGTTAATTCTTTCAGCTGCAAATAGAGATTCATTCTCATCCTGCTTTAGTTTCCATTTCTTCACCAAAACCACACAACTAGCTGTTTCCCTAATGCCCTTGTATAGTGTGGAATTTGTGATTTCAACTCTTTCTTTTGGTTTACATTTGGTTTGTATATTCTTGGTATTTCTTTTTTCATACTTTATTTTCAGTTTTTCTGAGACTTTTTTTCTTATGTCTCATATAAGTTGTTGGCCATCTAAATATTCACAGTAAGAGTGTCTTTTATTTAGAAGATTTATCTTCTGGTGTATAATCACTGCTATAATAAGACTTATGACATTTTTATTTCATATTGTCCACTTATAGTACTTGGTTATTGATTCATTTGTTTTCTTACTCTCCAGGCATTCACAATTTAATGACAAAGTTAAGTAACGGAAAACAACCAACCTCCAAAAATGCATACAAGTCAAAGGTATTGAACCCATTTTTGTTCCAGTATCTGTAGGTTACACATTTGTCAGGGAGAGGGAAATTTCTCCCTCTACCCCTCTTGAGTTCTTGTGGCTGGACTAATAAAAAAATTAACACAAGACAGATTTACAAGAGAAAAAGAAGCAAATTTAATTTGTGCACTTGGAGGTCTTATGGAAATAGGACCTAGAAGTAGCTAAAGCAGGCAGCTTTTATACTTTTTAGACAAAGAAAAAATAAATTTGAGAGGAGTTGACAGGACAAAGAAACAGGTTTGCGTGCTTAGTTAGTGAGGAATTTAAGCAAAGATTGGGCTTGGGTAACAAGCTTTGTTTATACAGCCTTCTCAGCCTGGAATTCCCTGACTCAGGTGATAAAATTGTACCACCCAATACAGAGAGGACACTTTTCACATGGCAGATTTATTTCCTGCTTTTAGGGAGACAGAGAGGAAAGTCAAAATGTTCCTCTTGCATCTACCATTTCTTAGGTAACTTTAATTCAAAATAATCATTATGCCATTGAGGCATATTTTGGGGTGGCCTTCCCTGAGCCCCAACACATTCAAATAAACTACACTCTAACTCCAGATACCTCAAAAAAGAATGTGGCTCCTTGCAGCTGGTTTCTTTAAAGTGATATCACTGTGAGTTTACAACCAATCCCTTGGACAGCTTCATAAATTTCCTTTTGGAACACCTCTCCTTCTTTCACTGAAACTGCCACACACAGACACTGCTAAAAGTTCTCTCCTGTTCTTTCTCTGCCTCCACAGGCTCGGTATCCCACTTCCCATACACAGATACATCAATATCACACAGCAAGTACCTTTGAATCACATTGTTCTTCTGCCCACTTTTCTTTCCCCATTGGGCTACCCAAACACACTGTATTTCTAAACTGTTTTCACAGAAAAATCACATTTTATACAGCCTCCCAGGGAAATCTAGTTTATTGTGGAAAATTGAGTCATAGTTCTAAATATTTGTTACCTCTCTTAAATGGAAGATTATATTTCCTTGACCTTACTGTGCATAGGCTTGGTAATGTGGATTCTTTTAGCCAATGAAATATTTACAAATGTGCTGTGTGTCATTTTAGGGTGACAGGTTTAAAAGACATCATGAGGAGTGGTTCACCATACTCAGTACTTCTTTTTTCTTTCTAATTGGATTTTTCTTTTTGTTTAAATTGAAGTATAGTCGATTTACAAAGTTGTGACAATCTCTGCTGTACAGCAAAGTGACTCAGTCATACACATACAGACATTCTTTTATTTATATTATTTTCCATTATGGTTTATCCCAGGATTTTTTATATTTTTGTGTGTGGTACGTGGGCCTCTCACTGTTGTGGCCTCTCCCGTTGCGGAGCACAGGCTCCGGAAGCGCAGGCTCAGTGGCCATGGCTCATGGGCCCAGCCGCTCCGCAGCATGTGGGATCTTCCCAGACTGGGGCACAAACCCGTGTCCCCTGCATCGGCAGGCGGACCCTCAACCACTGCACCACCAGGGAAGCCCTATCCCAGGATATTGAATACAGTTTCCTGTGCTATACAGGATGACCTTGTTGTTTATCCTTTCTAAATGTAGTAGTTTGCATCAACCAATCCCAAACTCTCAGTCCATCCCTCTCCTTCCTCCCTCCCCCTTGGCAACCACAAGTCTGTTCTCTATGTCTATGAGTCTGTTTCTGTTTTGTAGATAGGTTCATTTGTGCCATTTTTTAGATTCCATATATATGTGATATCATATGGTATTTGTCTTTCTCTTTCTGACTTACTTCACTTAGTATGATAATCTCTAGTTGCATCCATGTTGCTGTAAATGGCATTATTTTGTTCTTTTGTATGGCTCAGTAGTATCCCATTGTATATAGGTACCACTCAATACTTCTTCTGTCACAACTGTAATGTTTCCATGATACACATTTAGCATGACTGATGAATAAACCTTGCCATTTGTAAATTACCAAGATTTGTGGGGGAGGGGGTCAGCATTTTTCACAGTGTAACCAAGTACCTCTTGATCATTCATTCATCTTTTGTCTTTCCCTCTGCATGGTTTGTTGCATGCATTACTATCTCTGGGATGTTTGGAGAGTAAATTGCTCCACAAAATATAGGACTGACTGTGGAAAATACTATATTATAAATATAGAAATTTAAATAAAATAATAAGAGAGTAGATAATTAATTCTGATGGTGAAAATTAGGAAAGTTTCATGGAGGTAGGGCTTAAATAAATTAAGTAAGCTAATCTTATAGCGGTGATTAGAAGAAAGAGATGAACTGGGGGGTATATTAGTTTTCTATTACAGCTGTATGAGTTTATCAAAATTTAGTGCTTTAACACAAATTATCATCTTAACAGTTTTATAGTTCAGAAATCCAACATGGATCTTAATGGGTTAACCTCCAGGTATTAGCAGGGTTGCACTCCTTTCTAGAGGCTCTGGGGAGAATTCATTTGATTATCTTTTCTAGCTTCTCATATTCCTCTGTTTTCCCTGACCCATGGTGCTTTCCTCAATTTTCTAAGCCAGAAATACCAGGCTGAGTCCTTCTCATTTTGCCATCTTACCAACTCTCTCTTCTGAGTCCCTCTTTGAATTTTAAGGACTTTTGTGATTACATTGGGGCCACCTGAATAATCTAGGATAGATCCCTCTTTTAAGGTTAGCTGGTTGGCATTCTTAATTCCATCTGTAAGCTTATATTCCCTTTGTTATGCAATGTTACATATTCACAGGTTCTGGGGATTAGAATGTAGCCATCTTTGGGAGAGGGGGGCATTATTCTGCCTACCACAGGAGGTAATTCTGTTTTCCAGTCAATACTGAGATTGAGGTACAAACATCCATGAGCTAGAAGCAATACCTTCTCCCTTGGTTTTCAAGGGTGGGCCCATCAAATGCCCATCCAAGAATTTTGCTCTATTGTCCTACAAATATTAAGAGTAAAGTGAATTTCTACCAAGAGCTTTCACACACACTTTGCCTGTGAGATCTTGATTGATTCCCAAAGTTTTGTTATTTATGGCACCTCATCTCTGAAAGCATCTACAAGACTAAGTGCCTTCTCTCCACAGGGCTGAGTACTTCATGAAGAAAGATTATATATGGTCACTGCCACCCTCAGACTGCTGTAGTCAATTGGAATTCAAAAGTTTCCTTTTTAACCTCTACCTCGGCTTTGGGAGAAAATTGTAGGTTTACATGATGAAATTAACTTACATAAGAGGATGAAAACAATCAGAAAAATTCCCCAAAGGTATCAAATGATATTAAAATTTACTTATTTTAAAAATATTTATAACACCAAAATATTATTGACCAGCATTAACTTCAATTATCACAAAGAATCTGGGGACAGGGAGGGGAATTAACATTGTAAATTACTTTGTTGTATTTGCATCAGGTTAGCTGGTTTAACAAAATCAAGACAAATGACTGTGCCTTAAATCTACGCAGATTTATTGCAGTGTGTTCTACTTCATTATCAATATATTTTATTACTAGAATTTTTCTGTATTAATGTCCTTGAACATACCACAAAAAATGTTTATGCTTATGAGGCTTTGTTGGACTAGGTTTTGATTAAAGTGGGCAGATTACAGAAGGACATGAAAAATAATAGAATGATTCATAGAGTGAGTAGTAGGTATACACAGCAAAAATTATACCAAAAAAATATACAAAAGGATTAAAAAGAGTGATGCAATCAAAGGTAAGCTTTCTAAAATGCCTTGGTGGAAGATTTCAAATGAAACTCTTTTTAGCATTGACATAAAAAAGTAAAGAAAATATCTCACCTCTTTAGAAACTAGCTTCCATACCAAGATGAATGAAACATGGCTAGTTGGACTCAATTCAATTAATTGCTGACTAAAATTGAAATATGTCCTGTGTATCAGCTCAAATTCCTCCCTGACCATTATAAATATATACTCCCTTGTTCCTCACACAGGCATCTTTAGAACCCAGTCAGTCTATCTTGTGTTATACCTTTATAGACAATTACATCTTTCTTGAGGTATCATGTGCATTATATTTTATAGTACTCCAGGTGAAGTCTTACTACTTTATATATAATAAGATCATCTCTTTGATTTATACTGTATTTCTCTAGAATTCAGCTTGCTCTTTTCAATATAGAAGTATAGTGAATGTTAAGCCATGGGGAACAGTTGTGTAATAACTCCCAAATTCATTTGCAACTGATTATTTCAGAGTTCTTTATTTTTTCATACTAAGGTTTATCAGAATTTGTTACTTTATTTGGTATGAACTAAATTTTAGTAGCATCTTAACAAATGCATTGCAAAAAAAGCTTCTTTTTCTCAACTTTCTGTTCCTTTTTTAATACATTAAATCTCCTATCTATAATTATTTTCAAACCAAAGTATACTACCTTCCACACAGTTGCACATATTGAGCAGAAATTAGTGAAGGTTTCTAGGTATATTTTACTCCTTGATAATTTGATAAAAAACAAAGTTGGTACAAAAGCATGAGAAAGAGCTTTTGATTAAAAAGAAAAAAAAGCAAGTAGATGAACACCTGAAAGGGTAATAGAAGAAAATGCATCTTTTCCCTCACTTTATTCCTTCTTTCTTCACTATCCCAAGCTTTCAGAAAATATGGTTCTATTACATTCCCCTGATCAATGTTAATTTCTCTCCCAATCCTCACCTTTAGTTGGCCTCATCATTCTTTTAGGCTGGAAAGCAGAAAACCAATATGTTTGAATAACATATAGAAAAAATATACTTTAGCTGTATTTGTATTTATATGGATAATAAAAACCAACAGAGCTATTTTATAGTTTGAAGAACACAAAAATAATCAGAAGGAAGAGAATTATAGATTTGTATATCTTCTATTAAAAAATGAGCTATTGTTCCCTCCTTTATCTTGTCTCAATAGCACTATACTGGATATGCTAATAGAATTGCTGTTTTTGAATTTTGGAGTTCCAGTAGTCTGGAGAAGGAAGGTAAGAAGAGGCCTTACAAAGGTAGAGGTCAGTGGAGCCCAGATTTTAAAAGGCCATGTAAACAGGAACAGAGGCAGCTTTGCTAGACTGCCCATATCTGACCTTAGTGAACATTGTGTGTCTCAATGACCAGAGAGCTGCAAAGAGCCACAGAGCACCCAGAGACCATTCAGGCACTTGACTGAGGACTATATATATATCACCTGGGAAGAGTTCCTTTATTAGCTGTTTTTCATGTTTTTGTCCTGTGAATACCTCCCATGGAAAGCAATCAATAAATCATGGGTTTTATTTGTTCAAGAAGAGTAAAATCTATCTGTGACCAAAACTTTGCTTGGCCCCAACCAATTGCCCTCTCAGACAACTTTCTCCTTTATCAATGATTAAGTTTTCTCCAACAAAAATGAGATCCATGAACATCTAACCTTATACTCAAGCAGGACTGAATGGAATCAGTTTGATATATCCCTTCACGTTTGCATAGTTGTGAAAACACAACATGAAAAGTGAATCAGTACCTCTGATTTATTAATGAAATATTATATGGAAGTTATCATTCTTTAAATAAAGAATTAATTGTTAACACAGATTCTGAACAGGAAGTTATTCTTCTTCACAGAAGGGAGTGAACTGTTGTTTCTATCACTGAGAACAACATATTGCCAAATGAGAAAACAAGGAATAATTGCTCACATCAGGGAAATAAACTTTTTATAGTATCATCAACTCAGTATATCAGCCACAGTAACAATCATTATCAAAAAAAAAAATCTCATGTCATTTTAAAGTCCTAACCAAACTCCTTTGAACATTGCTATGCAGAGATATTAGGGCTAGGTTCGATTAGGATCTTGACAAATACATCATCAGTCAAAGATTATCATCCAGCAGAAAACTGATGTTAATAGTATTATGTATAGTTAGGGTGAGGAGGTAATATGGCATGATGGCCAAAACCACAGGATATGAATTCATAGCACAGCCTGAACTCACACTCTACGTTAGAAGTCCAGCTCTGTCACATGCACTGCTAGCATGTTGATGGAAATGATTATATTAATAAAATTACCAGTATTATTATGTGCCAGGCATCACAGGATTTGTAAATATTATCTATAATCCATAGTATGTTATTTTATCTGCTACATCTTCCCACTTTTACTCTCTCATACACATAAATTCCACTATCTAAACTTTAAGGTCAAATCAAATGTCATCACCTCTGGAATTTTGAAAATCTACATCTTGAAATACCTTCCTCTACCTCTAGACCCAAGTATAATTGATTAATCCCTCCTTCTAATATGTTCCCATAAATACATTGTACACAATTTTATTGTTTCACTTATTCATGTGCTCACATGCCTAAATGGATTATGAACTTCACAATACACCTTGCATGAGTGTCTCTCCTATTGTTCCAGTCAGTCAGTATAGTCTGAAAAATAGTGGCTTATTGAAGGTGAGAGTACATGCCCATGAATTCCAACTAGTAAACAAATGAGAACAACTGATTCTGGAACTGTATAAAATGGCTCATAATGGTTCAAAGTTGAAAAGGAAGAAAATAAACACATCATTCAGTAATTGCACTGAAAAGAACAATTCTGACAAGAGGGACAGAGAGGGCAGAGATGCTTTTTCATTAAAATAACTAATTATTTAACAAATGGATATATGCAAATTTTCTGCACTAAAATATGAATATATGAGAACTAAGAAGAAAAATGAAAACACTGACCCAATCACCTGTCAACAAAAGGAGGTTAGCAGGTCTCTACATTAGAAGAATCAGAGATTAAAATCAGAATGGCATCTTTGCATGTTGTGTCGGTTGATTCAAATGCTTAGAAAAATAGCTTTTGTTTTTTATACAGAATGCTTTTATTCTTATTAAATCAAATCGTGTATGTCTATAGCCTCAGCTGAAACAACACTGTATTTATTGCAATAGAATAATAGAAATAGATAATTCCATAATAATTTTTCCATGCTGGAGAAAATTTATTTATTCATTTATTTTTTTCAATTTTTTTTTTGTTTTTGGTCTGCTGTGAGTGAGGAAAAATTTTAGGTACTAGAGATAGAGGAGTTATCAAAACAAAGTCATTGGCCCCATGGAATTTACTATCTGTTGGAAGGAGACAGACAGTGGTCAAATAAATACACAAAACTAAAGTGTTTTAAATGATGGCAAGTGCAAGAATAAAAATGAAACAGGTGAGGGGAGAGGGTGCTGGGGTGTGATTTTACACAGGGGGATCAGGGAAGACTACATTGATAGTAAGGCTTGAGTAGAAATCTGAAGGGAGGACAAAGCAAGCCTATGGATTCTTGGGGAAGAGAATCAGTAAAAGAGAATAGCAAATGCAGAGTCCCCAAGATTTGAAGCCAAACAATTTGACTACAAAGACTATGCTCTTAATTAATACTCTACCTTTCCTTGTAGGGCTGTTATGAGGATTAAGTGAGTTACTATATAAGGACACTTATAGTGCTTTCAACAAATCTAATTACTATTAGAAAAATTGTAAATGCTTATGTAGACCAAAGCAGAGTGTAGCTACACAAACTTTTTAACTCTTCAGTAATAGAATAGTGGCACTCTATCAGCTTTAAAATTATGGCAAAATTGCTGAATTGTGACTTATTAATAACCACCCAAAAATAATATGTTTAAAATAATTACTAATCAGCTGTGAAGATATTGGCAATATAAAAGAAAATTTCCTCTCAGATTATATAATTTAGGATTAAAAATAAGAGTCAAGGGACAGGACAAGAACCAATGGAAATTTCTGAGTAGTCACTGGTGAATATTTTTGTAGGCTTACAGCTAGTAGATTTTATCCAGCTGTGTTTTTTCTACCATGAAACATTCAATAAAATGTTATCTTATAATATGTTCCCTTATTTATAGAATCTACTCATTCTGGATCTGCACATGCCCATCAATGTTCTCAATACATTCCCAAAGCCAAGTGACAGATGTACCACACTGTTATAGAATGCCTGGTCTGCCCATGTGAGTACACATCCTGACTGAATTTGCAGCACCCCATCAGTTACAAAATGCTCTGTTGGCACAACCTCTTCTGGCAGTGGCCAAATGGTTGCTCTGGAATTCACACTTACAGGACGGTCAGGCAGCCTTTTTAACCGTGAGGGCATAACTCATAAGTAAGTTCAGATGAGCTCAAAGGTACAATATTTTCATGAACATCACAGACAACTCAATTTTGTTCTTAGAGAGAGAAAACTGAGAGTTGTAATAATCACTAGCATCTATCAGTTGACTGTCCCTGGGTCAACACTTTTGTTTAAATGGCCTTCGTCAGCTTCTAACCCACTGAATTCAAATACATCATCAATCACTTCAACACTCCCTCCCAATATACATAACTGAACAAGCCTTCTCTTTCCCTAGAGCTATTCCCTCCAGAGGACCTCAAAGAAGTCCAGAAGATAAGCATACTACTCTGGCTTGCAATATCTTGTTTCCCACTATATTTTTTTTAAAGAGCCATACCAATCTACTCTCTTTCTCAAAGTTTTTGCCTGTCTGAAACTTAGAGAAAGTTACAGAGATTTCAGAAATCTTGCCAACTTATTACAATCTCTATCCTTTATTGGTAGAGGCTCCTCCTGAAAGCCCAAGTACTCACTTAGCCTATATTAGTCCTCAGTGAATTCTCTAGATAACAATGTTCGTAGAATTTAAAATAAATTGTCATATTTAATTCTCACATACAAAAGAAAAAAATCTGTACAACAGCTAATTATTATCTCCTTTTAAATGTAAGACTGAGATTCAAAGAGGTTTAGGTAATTAACTGATTTTAAAACCCTTGTTCACTCTACTGCGCTCACACTTTTTCCTTATAATATGTTAGAACATAAGAAAGTGATTATGAATAAAAACATTCAAGAGCCCACAGGTAGGTCTAATGCTAGGGCTGTTCTAGTGCAAGTCAGAGCTGATTCCACTTTTTCCCAAATGGTTCAGTTTTTGTTTTTACATAACCTGCTTCAAATTATCTTCCCTTTTCTTTTTCGCTTCTGTCCACAGGTGTTTTTGTGATGGATACAATTACCAACCATAACAATATCCCTCTTTCTGTTTTTGTAAGTTACTTATGAAATGCCACATCAACGATAGCTACAATTTGATTCTGAGCTTGTTAGTGGAGGGAGATCAAAATAATGCCAAGTCCTTATTTTTGATTATTTGAATTAATTTGTGGTCTGATTGCTGAGAAAGATGGTTAGCCCTGCCACTGTATATTTAATGCCTCTGACAGTAACAAAATATTATTGCTAGCAATTTTATATTTTACATAGTAATAATATTTATCTTTCACTAAATGTCTGAAAATGTCCTGATTGAGATGCTCTGAAGGTATAGTACATTAAAGTAAAAATATAAGCATATAAACTGACATTTATATTAGTCACATAGTGTATCTTAGGCTGTCAGACCTAATGCCTTCTTCTAAGAAAATAAAAGTATTTTGAAATTACCCTTTACTTCTTGAAATGAAGTGTATAGCTAATATAAAATGCACACATGTATTAAAATAAATGTAATGAATTAATAATAAAATAAGATGGATTAAAAATATAATGTCTTATGTCAGTTTCCCCAAAGGCAGAGTTCTCCATTGCATCCTCACATGTGAGGGAGCTTCCTGAGGTCTCTTTTATAAAAGAACTAATCTCATTCATGAGGACTCAGAACTGTTGGAGAGCAGGTTAGACTGCCCCAAAATGTGGCTCAATGGCAAATTGATTGTTTTGAATTAGTTACTTAAGAAAAGGCCAAGGCAAGAGAGACACTCTGACCCTTCTTTCTGTCTTCCTGAAAGCAGGAAATAAATCTTACATGAAAGGTGCACTCCCTGCATCTGGAGGTAGGAGGACACCCTTATTCCCAAAGGGAGGGAATTTGGGGCCAAGAAGCCTTATAAATAAATCCTGTTACTTCTTTAATTCAGTACCAAGCCCAAGCTCTGTCTAGATTCTACACTAATTGGGCACCTCAAACCTAAGATTCTTTGTCATGTCAATTCCTCACAAATTTATTGTTTCTTTACCTAAAAAATATAAAAGCTGCCTGCTTTGGCCACATTTGAGGTCCTATTTCTATGAGACCTTCATGCACATGAGTTAAAATTTGTTTCTTTTTCTCCTGTTAATTTGCCTTGTGTCAATTTTATTATTAGTCTGGCCACAAGAACTCAAGAGGGCTAGAGGGGGAAAATTCGCCCTCCCCAACAGAACCTAAGCACCACCCAAATGCCCCACCTTCTAATACCATCACATTGCATTAGAATTTCAACATATAAATTTAGGGGGAACACATGCCATATCAGGGATTGAGGAATCTCCTATTCCAGCCAAAGGAAATTATACGAAGGAGCATCTCAACAGTTAGTAGCTAGGGTGTGAGGGTACAGGTCAGGTAAAGGAAATATAGGCAGGGCAGCAACCACTGCAAGAAGAAAAATATAATAAAATGGCACATACTTTAATATATAAATTCTCAAGTACAACTACACTTGAAAAAAGCAAATGAAAACATTCAGACATTTGAACCTATTCATGGAATTATAATGAGTATGAGAGCTACTGTAATAGGCTAATACAGGTGGTTGGTGTGGAGATTCAAATACCACAATGTTGCCTTAAGAGACAGGATTTTCCAACATGTAGCTTAATCTTGGGACAACCTGAATAAAAAAAGGCAATCTTTCTTCAAATGACACAGTAGTTGCATTTTTAAAAAGTCAGTGTACATAAAAACTGTGCAAAAAATGTGCTGGAAAAATAAAGAAGAGTGTGGTTCAAGGATTAGATAATGATAAACAAGGCTTTCACTTTCCAAATATCTAGAAGAATATTTGAAATCTGTGAAAAACATTGAAATATTCTTCATTTTGCAATTGTCTACACATTGATGGTTAGCTTCCTTGCCTTACCCACTAACATTTCCTCTCAATCACTGGGACAAAGTGTCCCTGCCAGAAATTTCCAAACCCTCTGCCTCCCAAAATTCCTAAGATGTTTCCAGGGTTCAATACAACCTTACTGAGAACTATTGGTATAGCCTAATTAATCTTGAGTAAGTTAATTGGGGACAACGGTATGTTTCATGATAAAATATTCCACATTCTACAGTTAAATTCCAAGGACACTCTAGAAAGACTCTTGTACACACACGCACGTGCACACACACACACACAAACATTGAAGAGATGATTGTTAGAAAAATTATGGAACTACTGCTATAATATAAAAGCAGACAAAACACTACATATACCTAATAAGTAGATGTGTGTTATTTTATCAGCATAAAGTAAAATATAATGTTCTATCTACTGGTCTAATGCTTATATTTGCATGTGTATTTATAGCATAATTTTGGTCCATGGTTCTAAAAATTCCAGATAACCTTCAAAAAGAGAGCCAATTAGAACATAATGGAATTCTAATGTTATGGAAAGAAATATAGAAATTTCAAAAATTAATGAAAGGTCAAAGTAAATTTAGAGAGAGAAATTCATCTCATATTACACCATATTTGCAAACAATATTCAGTCTCCCTTGGACTCAGGCCTATAGTCATTTTGACTAGTATTTCATTTAATAACAGTGCAAAAACTTCTTACATTGGGCATTCATACTGTTAATACATTAAAAAGTGTCCATTAAAATTCTCAGGATCTTAGAGTTAAAAGAAATAGTCTGCCTTTCCCTCATTGGTGCATCCAGGTTATCTTATATCTTAAGGAGTAGAATTTGAACAACTCTGAAATCCCCTACCCTTGAGTTTGTCTTGAATTAAAAATGGAGAACAAAAGGACAGGCATAAATGGAAAACAAGATTGCAAACAACTGAAGAAAAATATATTGGAATACGTCCATTTGACCTAGCTGCCTTCACAGACTGCCTATACTTGCCCTATAATCTGAACATGCTGAAAAAGCCTTTTAGTTACTGCATAAATTATTTTTCCTGGAGAAGAGGCATTACAGAACCAGCAGGCAGAAGTATCCAGAGAAAACTAGATTTATGTGGAAATAATTGTTACTAATAACTATAGTAATTACTATTCAGAGAAAAAGTTATCCTTTATTAAAATCATCTCTTTCTCTTATGCTCTGAACGTCATCATTTCCTGTATCTTCTTGGAATACATTTCCACAATTCTATCCACCTCTCACAACAATTTAACATGTTGCTGCCCTCTGTCTTCCTTTTTAATCCATCCTTCATAGTCACTCAGGTTTATCCTAAAATTACTCTCTCTAGTTACTCCAGAGGGAAAGCTATAATATATGTATCATATTAAGTTTGAATCATCTGATTGGCCTTCAAAATCCCTAACAGTCTGCTCCACACAACATTTTGATCTCTATTTTTTTACTATTCTCTGAAATGCTTTCTGCCCATCATTCTACTCAAGACTGTGTGCTTAATGTAGTTCCCAGACTCTAATGACGTGACTACAAGTGCAGTGGAGGAATATTCTGGATCCTCTACTTAGTTAGGAATCCAATATCAAATTAGTCTTAACTAATAGTTTTTCCCTATTTTGCTACTGAATTACAGTGTCATCATGTCATTTTGTTATTCCTTACCTTTTAAACACAGAGACCTGAATAACCTGCTTGTTATTTGTCTTGAAGAGCCTTCACTTTTTGTCATTGCTGTCGCTGTCGAGGATCAATATAATTTACATATTCAAGTGATGCTCAGTGAGGGTATGGGCGTAAAATTATTCAAGTGTCAAGATTTTGAGCTGAATGTCACAAGGACATGAGTGTTCAAAAGGAGTGGCTGTTCCAGGACAAATAATTTAAAGTTAAAAACAAAAATTGTGGAGTCAAGCCTAATTCTCCCATTTTTCCTGATAATGATTTCTACAATTCTGATCAAATAATGTGGTGTTACTATGTTACAATAGTGTTAAATTTAGGAAAATACTGTGAAAGTTTGCCTTAGAAGAAAGCTTTTTTGCTCTTTTTTTAAAAAAATCCTTTTGTATATAAATCTTAGTCATACTATCTCACCTTGGAGCTAGTCCAGAGATATGAAAAGTCCCAGTTCCCATAATATCCAAAAGAGTTTCATAAAATCACCTAAATTTATTGAGCCAGATTAGTCTTTTCTTTTTTTTTTTCCTTAGTTTCTCCAAGACTCAAAAGAGATATTATTACTGTAAAAAGTAGTCCTGTAACTGGTTACACATTTCATATCTACTGAATCTTATTATGTTTACTCATTCTGTTTTCCTCTATCTGGAGTATTCCTGGAACTTCTAAATATCAATTAAAAGCCCTACAAATTATTTTACTGTCAGATTTGTCTTGTTTTTTGTTTTGTTTTGTTTTTTCCCTATAAATTTCTACCAAATAAAAGGAATAACTCGAGTGCATGGAATGGAAACCAACCAAAGAAAAAGGAGTTTTAGACATCATGGCTATCTAATATAAAAAAAAAAATAAAGAGTAGAGTCCCATGAGGCTATTTGTGTCTTCTCTAATTGATTTTTTCTCTGTTTCTTTGAAAAATTTACCCAGTCCTGTTGTTATATAATTAAGAATTTGTCTGGTCTTTGTCTCTGGTTCTTGGGAGATAATCTCTAAATCCTTAGAATCTCCCTAGTGATATGAGTGTCTTTGTTATTCATGGTTAGCCCTTGGATCACACCTGAGTTTATGCTAAAGAAATGATTCAGGATGAGAGCTAATAGTTATGCCAGAAAGATGAACCATGTGATTAGAGATTTGGGGCTTTGAGTCACTTAATATCAGCTCAACCTCCCAACATCTCATGAGGATAGGGGGCTAGAGGTTGAGTTCAATCACATGGCCAAAGATTCAATCAATTATGCCTACCTAATGAAACCCCAATAAAAACTTTAGACACCAAGATCAGTGGAGCACTTTTTCTGCCTGTGTATTTCATCTTGACTCTCCCATAACTTTGGTTCACATGAAGCTTTGACTTGACAGGCACCCTTGTAATATTTTAGCCTCTTCTGTTGTGGTACAAAGATTACCAGAGACTATTTCATATCCATTGGAAGTGGAGGCAAACATTGGTGACCACTGGCAACTTTGTTGCTAAATTTTGACTAAGAAGTGCATTTAGACAAAGTAGATAACTATTTTCCTGGTTAAGACATCTTCTTAGTGATGAAAGGAGTTCCCTGATTCTCCCCCCACCTAATGTTTCAACATCTAATGCAAAGAATTTCCCTGTACATAATGTAGGTCAATTTTCACCCTTTACAATTCTGAAAGTAAAAGCAGCAAACAGTCCTGTTTTTTCAAGTAAAAATGAGTTTATTCAGCCTATCAAAAACCCAAAATATAATCTAAAATTGATATTTTGTATGACAATTATTAAGCATCTTCCACATCAATAAGTTTATTAATATTAGCTCTGATTGTGAACCCTCTTCCCATGCAAGATGAAGTCCTACTCCTCCACAAAATTGTCTTGTGTTTGAGCTAAGTACTTATAACTGCTCAATTGAACTAAAATGTAATAATTTCTTAGTCAGTCAAATAGTGGAGAAGCCAAAGCTTTTGGTTTGATGAATCATAAAGCAAAATGCTTCTTAGTCCAGTTCATATATCACAAGTTTTAATTCAAAGCGTGTTATGACTTTTTGAATGCCCAAATAAATCCTAAGACAAATCCTCATTGAAAAGTGAATATGTCAGTATTTTGAGCATATAACAAGAAGAAAGACACAGTCTCCTGAAATATGTACCTCAACAACAAATGATTTTGGTAATCAGTTCCTTACCGTTAAAATGGCTCAGTCTCTGAATATCCTTGGGTTTAATTTTCTGAGAAAGAGAATGTGACTGGCTCAGCTTAGATAAGGTGAACACTCTTGGTTCAATGAGCTGTGACTAAGAAGCTGGGATTACTCGGTACCAGTATTGTCATTTCATCTTCACTAAAGTCTTTAATGTGGGCACTCAAAAGAATACATCTTAGGAGGCAAAAATTATCTTGGATATTATGCTACGGCACAAAGACTTAACTCGTAATGCATTCCTGTTTGTTGTTGTTTTTTTAATTATTATTATTTTGTAAGTTTCCTATAAGTACTGAGTCTGTGACTTAATTGGGAATGTTCTATGCTCATTCTCATGGCCTAACACAGTGCAAGTCCACAATGATGATTGATAAATCATTGTTGGTACATTGTTATTATTAGAAGGGTATTATAAGGAATTAAATTTAATCTTTGTCTATGGTGAGGGAATTATTTTAAGAAGTCTGGAAAATAAAGAAAAATAGTATTAATATGTCAACTATATTTTGCATATTTTACTGTATGCAAAACATATAGTAACAGAACTGGTGTGATATAGTGGAAAGCACCCTCATTCAACAAGACAGGAGACTGAGATTCAATTCCTGGGTCAGTTGCAATTATTTTTCCTTTTTATTATCAAGTAATTCTCTGATCTTCAGTTTCTTTAATGTAAACAAGAGAGTTGGGGGAAATGTATTTCAAGTTGTGCCCAGTGACTTAATTCCCTAGAGAAACAAAATTTTATGTTGTGAGATAATTTCAGTGGTCTAAAATAATACTGAAGAAATATCAGTGTTCTGGGAGCAGGCTTAAGGATGACATTAGGAAAGAATTTAAAAAGGAAACAAATATTTATCATGCCCCTAGTTCATGTTGTATATTGTTTAAAGCACTCTTAGTCACATTATTTCATTTTATCCTCATAAATATTCCATCAAAACTGATATAAGCATCCAAGTGTATATTTTAGCTTTTATCATTGAAAACTCCTTTAAGCATGGCTGATTTAGGATCTAACAAAACAGCTTGAAGATCCAGGGTGTATTGATAAGTTAGCACTGTTCTTCCATGAGTCGCCTTCATTTTCAGAAGGGTGTTTCCCTTCAAAGTGACATAATCACCATTGCAGAACCTGCCTAATATTTGCCAGCTCACAGCGTGAGAAAAATAACAGCTTAAACCAAGATCCCAGCGATATCAAGGGTTAAAATTGGGTTCCATATTCATCCTTGAACTAGTTACAGTTGCCCAATGAATGGAATACACTGACTGAAGATCAATTTACCTGCTGCACCTCTAGTAACACAAAACACATAAATGAAAGTAGGAGAAAAGTGCAGACAACTCAGGGTACAATTTCTCAAATTAGACTTAATTGAGGTTAGGCAGTAGAATCATGGATTTATTCATTCAACAAATTTTACTGGCCACTCTCCATGATCTGGACTCTGTGCTAGGCACTGGGGAGGTAGCCATAAATAGTCAGACAATGTCTTTAGGTTTCATGCAGATTAGATTGGTGGGGTAAGAGATAGACAATCTATCCTGACAATAGTTTTCTATTTCTATTCATCCAGAATCTCAGAGAGAAGGCCAATGCATTGAACTAAAGCTCTCATTTTATGCCACCTGTTCCTATCGGAACATCATATATTTTTAAATTCAGAGAAGACATGGGACAAAGCAGCTAAGAAGCTGCAATGAAAGTGGTGCTTAAAATATGTAGAATTGAAAGGTAGACAGAATTTGAAATGTAGAATAAGGCTAAATGGAGTTAGAACATTTAAGTTTCCAGCTTTATTGAGAAAATGTTGAAAATAATAATTGATTGAAAGCTCTTCAAAATTCCACATAGTAGCTACAATGCCCTTTATGCTATTTAAAACTAAAAGTCCAAATTGCTCTTTCTTAGTCTTTATCTTTAATATTATTTATTCTCTCTAAATTACTTATGTGCTTAGTTTTTTATTGTTTTGTTTCTTGTTTTGTTTTTTGCTATCTACACTCATATAGATTATAATGAACAGTGACGTGTATTTACAATTGAACTCCCTTACATGTCTTTTCCAGGGAACTCTTACCCAGAAAGATAATAGTTGCAAATAACTCTATTGTTCATGTAAGAAACTTTCCAGGAAACAATTTAATGAACATCAAATTGTTCAACTTTTCAACAGGTAGCATCAAAAACTGTTTACTCTCTAGGATTCCAAGACTGTTTACACTCTTGACCCCAAACTCCTATGTTGCTTTGTCCACCAAACATCAACTATTATATTATAATCCTCACCCAATCCTAATCAAGCCCCTGCTCTGAAAGATCCACCTAAAACTAGACTAAAACCTTGTAACTGCCCTGAATTTGCCCTCCCTATTTGGAGATGCTACTAACATTCTGTCAAAGTAGTCATCTCTCTTACCAGCTTTGCCTTAAGAGGTGGTTTGGTGACATTTTCCTGGAGCCAGAATTCAATAGCCACGAGAGAGTTTAACCACTGCAATTCTAATATGGAGTGCCTGCATATACTTGCTGAATGAATAGATGAATGAATTATAGGGTCATTCAGATTCAGAACAGATCACACTTTATAGTTCTATACTTAAACTGTAAAAAAAATTCCATAGCAAATTATCAAGAATTATGTTAATAAAGTGCTTAAGGCTATACCACTTCCACATTATTTCTGTTGTCTTCTTAAAGAGTACTTCAAATAATTTTGAAGGGAGAAGTATGTACAACATGGAAAGAAATGGGCAAATCATTTGCAGGCAAAGAATGGAATTAAATTTGACCAATTTGACTATCCATTGATACCAATGAGAAGCACTGTATCTAGGATTACAAATTTATATTCTTTATGAAGTATTTTCTGATGAATTGTAGATAGTCAATCCTCAAAAGCCCATGAAAAGCTTTCGTGCAATATATATTTTTTACCTCATCAGCTGTAAGTGCAAAAACCCTCACTGAAATTCATGCAGGATAAAGAGGTATTAGAAACACAACCTGATATCCAGGGAATATTTATTTTAAGCATTTTGTCCTATTTAAGTAGCCAAAAATAATGGCTTATCTTACTACCTCCTTAAGGGAATTGTCTCCCTAAATATAAGCTATTTTTTGATGTATGGTTAAAATGTCAATTTTCCATGATTACATTAATCTTAGTGCCAAGATTTAGACTCAAGATTTAGAGTCTCAGCCTAAGTTGATTAGACAAGAAAAGAAAAATAGCATTGACTACTTTGTCTTACAGATAGAAATAATGCAAATAGGTATAGCCTCAGGGTAGCAAACAATATACATATGGTCAGAGTCCAAAGAGAAGATGAATTCAATGGATGGTTAGTAAAATGGTAATCCCTATTTTCCAGCTTCAGTTTTTTGCTTTTGAGAGAAAAAGTTCTTTTTCCTCCCAGACAGAGAGGGGAAACCCACAACTGCAACCCAAGGCAAGGTATTTCCATAGACAAGAACAGTTTAGATGGAAAGTAAGGACAAAAGGTAGCCTGGTGATTTGGGGTTTGCTCCTACTGGGCAGTTAGACAAAATAGACTGTGAAATGATTTTGTAGACAACAAAGCCCTGTAAAAATGCTAACCCATTAATCATGGGTGGTTTTAATTACGGTGATATTGATTAGTATAGCAACTATGCAAAATCTAAGCCAGACACTGTGCTTTCCTGAGCTTGCTTTTTTCTGTTTTCCCTCCTCCGTTTCATGAACAGCTGGCTTAACTGAAGTCTATTTTAAGACCCCAAAAAGAGCAAACATGAATAAAGTAAAGTTGAAGGTTGTAGAGGTTTACAATAAGAAGTTACTGAAGACAATGGAATTCTGGATTCTCTAAGAAAACTTGGATTCTTCAAAGAAAGCTCTGCAAAGTATTGTGCCTCTAGGAGATGCTTCAGTCAATTTCTATTGTAAATGCATGAATGGTTCTATTTGTTTTTATTCCCTAGATTGAATATACATAGTTATATTAAAAGACGTATACTTGACGTACTTTCTAAAGCATATACATACATTCCGTGCTTTGGGGCCTAGGCCCGCTGCTTTTGTGGGAATATTGTCTTCCTACACACAATTTAGTTCACACAAATGCCAATAAGGAAAATCCCTTGATTTATAGTGAAGTAATATGTCTAATGGTATCAAGTCAGATTCACATATTTAGGCACACTACAACTCAGATGTGCAGAGAAAACATAGCTAAATGTAATTTATTTTCTTTTCTAAAATTGATGAATTGTCTTCACAAGTTCAACTGCTATGTAGTGATAAATAAAATTTAAATTTAAAAAACTTCAAACTTTCCATTTAATAACTTTAATTTCTCTTGGTTTCAAATAATCACTTAATTAATTTAAGAGTTTGGGTAAAGTCTCAGGCTTTCAAATTTAATTTACCTGCCCACATGCCTATCAATATGACTTCTGAATCTTAATAGGAATCTTAATAGACCTCATGGAGAATGAGGTGGGCAAATGGCAGGGAGACCAAAGAAGACTCAAGGTTCTTACATGTAGATCCTTGTTCTGTTTTCCCAAGCAGAGTTTTTAACCAAAAAGATCTGCCATTTTTTGGCCCTTGAACTAAAGTCTTTTGAGATGCTTCATGTCTTAATTAGTGTTAAGCTAGTGCCTGATGGTAAATTCCCAACTTTTGTCCTTTTGGTCACAAAATCCCTATGCACTATAACCACTTTATCAGTTTATCAGTCTAGTCAGTATATCTGTAGTTCTCTTCAGAAATATGCAGAAACTGGAGGGTCTTCTGCATTCTTCAGTGGGCTATGGGGAGCCTGGAGTGTTGTCTCAAGTTCATCAGTCTATGCTATTCCCCATAGCCGCTCACATGCCACAGTGGACTAGGACCGGGACAAGTGAGGAGCTTCTCCTGGAGAGTAGCAGCCTCTCAGGGACTACACCACAGAAAGGCAGCTTCTTTTCCTAGTAGTAGCTTGTAGTGAGGTAGGATTGGGAAACAGGAGCATGGATAAGAGTCTTGCCTAACTTCTTTGTATCTTTCTTACCTTTTCTCTGAAGGGTAGTACATTCAAAGCAGCAAGCTTAGCAATATATAAAAAAGTGTACAAAAGGTTTTCAGTTGTATCTGAAAAAACATGTATAAAGTTTAATACATGTTTAAACTTAATAACTAGCATTATGTGCCAGGCATTGTGCTAAAATTTATTTATTTATTTATAAGTATAGTTGATTTACAATGTGGTGTTAGTTTTAGGTATACAGCAAACTGATTCAGTTATACATATATATATTTTTTCAGATTCTTTTCCCTTATAGGTTATTATAAAATATTGGGTATATTTCCCTGTGCTATACAGTAGGTCCTTTTTGGTTATCTATTTTATATATAGTAGTGTGTATCTGTTAATCCCAACCTCCTAATTTCTCTACCCCACCCCTTTGGTAACCATAAGTTTGTTTTCTATGTCTGTGGGTCTATTTCTGTTTTGTATATAAGTTCATTTATATCTTTTTTTTTAGATTACACATGTAAGTGATATCATATGATATTTCTCTTTCTCTGTCTGACTTACTTCACTCAGTATGATAATCTCTAGGTCCATCCATGCTGTGAAATGGCATTATTTCATTCTTTTTATGGTTGAGTAATATTCCATTGTATAAATATACCACATCTTCTTTACCAGATCTTCTTTATCCATTCATCTGGACACTGAGGCTGCTTCCATGTCCTGCCTATTGTAAACAGAGCTGAAATGAACATTGTGGTACATGACTCTTTTTGAATTATGGTTTTCTCTGGATATACGCCCCAAAGTGGGATTGCAGGATCATATGGTAGCTCTATTTTTAGTTTTTTTTTAAGGAACCTTCATACTGTTCTCTATAGAGGTTGTACCAATTTACATTCCCACCAACAGTACAGGAGGGTTCTTTTCTTTCCACATCGTCTTCGGCATTTATTATCTGTAGACTTTTTGATGATGGCCATTCTGACCAGTGTGAGGTGATACTTCACGATAGTTTTGATTTGCATTTCTCTAATAATTAGTGATGTGGAACATCTTTTCATGTGCCTTTGGCCATGTATATCTTCTTTGAAGAATGTCTATTTTAAAAAATGGGTAACAGACTTCTCTGGCAGTCCAGTGGTTGAGACTTTGCCTTCCAATGCAGGGGGTGGGGGTTGGATCCCTGGTCAGGGGGCTAAGATCCCACATGCCTCATGACCATAAAACCAAAACATAAAACAGAAGCAATATTGTAACAAATTCAATAAAGACTTTAAAAATGGTCCACATCAAAAAAAATAATATCTTAAAAGAAAGTTGGCTATTATTTTTTAAAATGTGTAAAATCTTATTTATTACTCATATCAAACTTGTAAATAGGTATCAATAGTTTATCAATTTTAATGAGTGGTTTCAAGGCTCAAGGAACTTAACTTCTCTAATGTCACACAGCCAATATGTGGCAAAACTTGTATTCACATCCAATATGGATGACTTCAAATGATACCTTTAAATGCTATGATCAAACGTAAGAGAGGGAAGAACTGAATCATCCACATCTATACCCCTATGAAAACAAATATCCAGGAAGACATAATAAAACCCAGTAAACATAAAAATTGAAAACTTAGAGTCCATAAGTTTTAGTATGATATATTGTCTGTTTTTGGAATTCATAATGCATGTGTTGGGCTAATAATAGTAGGGAAGATCTATCAGCAAATACAGGACATTAAAGCTCTTCTTGGAGTTCCAAAGTAAAGGAAACCATGTGTAGATATAAATACAGCCTTAGAGCTGTAGAATTTAAATTTCAATATTGTCACTCTGTACTGGAAATATCTAGAGTGCTTTTTGTTTCTCATAGTAAACTTTAATAAAATATATAGAACTGGAAGGGGTTCCAAGGAAAGACCCTTAAGATGGACATTTTGTATTACTTATGTGACCTGGGTTAAAGGGAGTGATTACCTCATCACCAGGGAATATAGATTGCAGGTGGCCCATGACATGTGATCATTCATAGTAGGCAGTTTCTTATCCCTGAGTGGGATTTGGAGTTCAAGTGGTTGCTGCAAATGATCACTGGTATTGCAATGAGGAATTTAGGGATGGTGAGGTGAGCTGGCTTCTTCTGATTGAACTGGATAGTATAAAGAAAAAAATTACAGCACAAGGCCTTAAATATTTGGCTTTACCTCTTTCTTTTTTTATATTTTGCTTCCCAAACTCACCTATTCCAGTAAGTTTAGACTTTCTGGAGTCCCTAAAACAGGGGTCCCAACCCCCGGTCCATGGACTGATACCAGTCCGCAGCCTGTTAGGAACCGGGGCACACAGCAGCAGGTGAGCAAGCAAGCAAAGCTTCATCTGCCACTCCGCATTGCTCACATTACCACCTGAACCATTCCCTCCCCAGCCCCCATGGAAAAGTCTTCCATGAAACCGGTCCCTAGTTCCAAAATGGTTAGGCACCGCTGCCCTAAAGGGTTCTCTTGTAATTAACAGTCATAGACTGAGACAACAGTAAATCAGACAGAGAAATCAATCTGAGGAGTTACAGAAATACAAAGTAATTTGAAACCTCTACCTTGCCAGGTCTGATATGTGAAAGTCAAGCTCTTATTAGAAAAGAATTAGGCTCTCAGAATCTTAATGGAAACATTTAAGTGAGATACAATAAATATGAGTCTCGTAAACCTCCAAATCCCATTAATGTTCCCTTGCCTACCAAAGCAGCTGCTTTTTACCTTTTGGGGAAGAAAGCCATGAATTATTGAAGATACTGAAATGATCTTACCTGTATCAGTCAGAGTCTAGTCAGGAAACAGAATCATAGCAATTATTTGAAGAGAGAGAATTTCATATGAAAAATTATTAACTAGGAATAAAGTTGTTAGCCAGGTAACCAAAAGGATAAAATGAGAATTCTAAGGTATTGGAAAGGTAGCAGCTGCAGGATACAGTTACTGTCCCTGAATCTGAGAGAACAAAGGAAGTGGTTGGAATTATTAAAACTTAGAAACTTATAGGAGGGGGCCTGAGAATCTGGGACCAGACCTCTGAAGAGGAGACACTGGTTGGCTGGAGCTGGTATATGAAGGTGGGTGCAAGATAAAGCTGGTTGTGCTAGTGTTTGGAAAAGTTGCAAACAGGATTCAGTTACTGCTACTGGAAGGAACTGCTACTGATGGCATGAGGAACCATTAATGAGGTTACCCTGACAGGAACCAGAAATAAACAGGAAACTCACAAGGAAGAACCTGGAAGAACTAAGAAGTTTCTTCCACCTCTAGACTTGTAGTCTCCTAGTACCCCTTATTGCAGATTCTAACATTCTAACACTTGGCCAGTAAGCAAGGTGTTTGCAGAGACTCAATTCCAGCATGACAAAGAGTATACAAAGGTACAGGCACATCACCTTAGGAAGTTCTTTCAAGAGCATTTGCCAATTATCCTCGTGCCCTGCTCCAGTCACCCCTCACAGCTTTCAAATCCGTAACTAGAGTCATATTCTAACATGTCTTAGGAAGACAAATGCAAGATCTGGCTTGAAAGGGGATGCTTTACCCATCAGAATGTGGTTTACAGATTAGCTGCAAGATTTTGCTAATTTACATTCTGAAAAACCTATGGAATATGTGTGGGAATGGATTATATGGCTTCCGTTAGGGAAGAGTAAACACAATATTAGAGGAGCTGAATTTATCATTAAGGATGATATTTTGGATTCAATTTTACCTCCACCACTTACAAGCTTTGTGAACTTGGACAAGATGTTTAACTGCTCTTTGCCTAATTTTGCTCATCTCTAAAATGGGGATAATAACTGTATTTACCTCATGTGATTATTGTGAAGATTAAATTAATATATGTATCTGCTTAGATAAGTATACAGAACATACTAAGTGTTAAGAGTGTTAACAAATAAAAAGTACGCAGGAAGCTAGAAGCAACTGCTAATAGTTTGAATATTTCAGAGAAACTTGGATTCAACAGTCACCTGAATTAAATAAAGTTGAGGTATTAGAAATTCTTTTTTTTTTTTTTTTCTTTTTCTTTTTCTTTTTTTTTAACATCCTTATTGGGGTATAATTGCTTTACAATGGTGTGTTAGTTTCTGCTTTATAACAAAGTGAATCAGTTATACATATACATATGTTCCCATATGTCTTCCCTGTTGCGTCTCCCTCCCTCCCACCCTCCCTCTCCCACCCCTCCAGGCTGTCACAAAGCACCAAGCCAATATCCCTGTGCCATGCGGCTGCTTCCCACTAGCTATCTACCTTACTACGTTTGTTAGTGTGTATATGTCCATGACTCTCTCTCGACCCGTCACAGCTCACCCCTCCCCCTCCCCATAACCTCAAGTCCGTTCTCTAGGAGGTCTGCGTCTTTATTCCTGCCTTACTCCTAGGTTCTTCATGACATCTTTTTTTCTTAAATTCCATATATATGTGTTAGCATACGGTATTTGTCTTTTTCTTGCTGACTTACTTCACTGTGTATGACAGACTCTAGGTCTATCCACCTCATTACAAATAGCTCAATTTCGTTTCTTTTTATGGCTGAGTAATATTCCACTGTATATATGTGCCACATCTTCTTTATCCATTCATCCGATGATGGGCACTTAGGTTGTTTCCATCTCCGGGCTATTGTAAATAGAGCTGCAATGAACATTTTGGTACATGACTCTTTTTGAATTTCGGTGTTCTCAGGGTATATGCCCAGTAGTGGGATTGCTGGGTCATATGGTAGTTCTATTTGTAGTTTTTTAAGGAACCTACATACTGTTCTCCATAGTGGCTGAACCAATTCACATTCCCACCAGCAGTGCAAGAGGGTTCCCTTTTCTCCACACCCTCTCCAGCATTTATTGTTTCTAGATTTTTTGACGATGACCATTCTGACTGGTGTGAGATGATATCTCATTGTAGTTTTGATTTGCATTTCTCTAATGATTAATGATGTTGAGCATTCTTTCATGTGTTTGTTGGCAGTCTGTATATCTTCTTTGGAGAAATGTCTATTTAGGTCTTCTGCCCATTTTTGGATTGGGTTGTTTGTTTTTTTGTTATTGAGCTGCATTAGCTGCTTGTAAATTTTGGAGATTAATCCTTTGTCGGTTGCTTCATTTGCAAATATTTTCTCCCATTCTGAGGGTTGTCTTTTGGTCTTGTTTACGGTTTCCTTTGCTGTGCAAAAGCTTTGAAGTTTCATTAGGTCCCATTTGTTTATTTTTGTTTTTATTTCCATTACTCTAGGAGGTGGGTCAGAAAGAATCGTGCTGTGATTTATGTCATAGAGTGTTCTGCCTATGTTTTCCTCTAAGAGTTTGATAGTTTCTGGCCTTACATTTAGGTCTTTAATCCATTTTGAGCTTATTTTTGTGTATGGTGTTAGGGAGTGATCTAATCTCATACTTTTACATGTACCTGTCCAGTTTTCCCAGCACCACTTATTGAAGAGGCTGTCCTTTCTCCACTGTACATTCCTGCCACCTTTATCAAAGATAAGGTGTCCATATGTGCATGGGTTTATCTCTGGGCTTTCTATCCTGTTCCATTGATCTATCTTTCTGTTTTTGTGCCAGTACCATACCGTCTTGATAACTGTAGCTTTGTAGTATAGTCTGAAGTCAGGGAGCCTGGTTCCTCCAGTTCCTTCTTTCGTTCTCAAGATTGCTTTGACTATTCGGGGTCTTTTGTGTTTCCATACAAATTGCGAAATTTTTTGTTCTAGTTCTGTGAAAAATGCCAGTGGTAGTTTGATAGGGATTGCATTGAATCTATAGATTGCTTTGGGTAGTAGAGTCATTTTCACAATGTTGATTCTTCCAATCCAAGAACATGGTATATGTCTCCATCTATTTGTATCATCTTTAATTTCTTTCATCAGTGTCTTATAATTTTCTGCATACAGGTCTTTTGTCTCCTTAGGTAGGTTTATTCCTAGATATTTTATTCTTTTTGTTGCAATGGTAAATGGGAGTGTTTTCTTGATTTCACTTTCAGATTTTTCATCATTAGTATATAGGAATGCCAGAGATTTCTGTGCATTAATTTTGTATCCTGCCACTTTACCAAATTCATTGATTAGCTCCAGTAGTTTTCTGGTAGCATCTTTAGGATTCTCTATGTATAGGATCATGTCATCTGCAAACAGTGACGGCTTTACTTCTTCTTTTCCAATTTGGATTCCTTTTATTTCCTTCTCTTCTCTGATTGCTGTGGCTAAAACTTCCAAAACTATGTTGAATAAGAGTGGTGAGAGTGGGCACCCTTGTCTTGTTCCTGATCTTAGTGGAAATGCTTTCAGTTTTTCACCATTGAGGATGATGTTTGCTGTGGGCTTGTCGTATATGGCCTTTATTATGTTGAGGAAAGTTCCCTCTATGCCTACTTTCTGCAGGGTTTTTATCATAAATGGGTGTTGAATTTTGTCAAAAGCTTTCTCTGCATCTATTGAGATGATCATATGGTTTTTCTCCTTCAATTTGTTAATATGGTTTATCACATTGATAGATTTGCATATATTGAAGAATCCTTGCATTCCTGGAATAAACCCCACTTGATCATGGTGTATGATCCTTTTAATGTGCTGTTGGATTCTGTTTGCTAGTATTTTGTTGAGGATTTTTGCATCTATGTTCATCAGTGCTATTGGCCTGTAGTTTTCTTTCTTTGTGACATCCTTGTCTGGTTGTGGTATCAAGGTGATGGTGGCCTCGTAGAAGGAGTTTGGGAGTGTTCCTCCCTCTGCTATATTTTGGAAGAGTTTGAGAAGGATAGGTGTTAGCTCTTCTCTAAATGTTTGATAGAATTCACCTGTGAAGCCATCTGGTCCTGGGCTTTTCTTTGTTGGAAGATTTTTAATCACAGTTTCAATTTCAGTGCTTGTGATTGGTCTGTTCATATTTTCTATTTCTTCCTGATTCAGTCTTGGCAGGTTGTGCATTTCTAAGAATTTGTCCATTTCTTCCAGATTGTCCAGTTTATTGGCATAGAGTTGCTTGTAGTAATCTCTCATGATCTCTTTTATTTCTGCAGTGTCAGTTGTTACCTCTCCTTTTTCATTTCTAATTCTATTGATTTGAGTCTTCTCCCTTTTTTTCTTGATGAGTCTGGCTAGTGGTTTATCTATTTTGTTTATCTTCTCAAAGAAGCAGGTTTTAGTTTTATTGATCTTTGCTATTGTTTCCTTCATTTCTTTTTCATTTATTTCTGATCTGATTTTTATGATTTCTTTCCTTCTGCTAGCTTTGGGTTTTTTTTGTTCTTCTTTCTCTAATTGCTTGAGGTGCATGGTTAGGTTGTTTATTCGAGATGTTTCCTGCTTCTTAAGGTGGGCTTGTATTGCTATAAACTTCCCCCTTAGAACTGCTTTTGCTGCATCCCACAGGTTTTGGGTCGTTGCGTCTCCATTGTCATTTGTTTCTAGGTATTTTTTGATTTCCTCTTTGATTTCTTCAGTGATCACTTCATTATTAAGTAGTGTATTGTTTAGCCTCCATGTGTTTGTAATTTTTACAGATCTTTTCCTGTAATTGATATCTAGTCTCATGGTGTTGTGGTCAGAAAAGATACTTGATACAATTTCAATTTTCTTAAATTTACCAAGGCTTGATTTGTGACCCAAGATATGATCTATCCTGGAGAATGTTCCATGAGCACTTGAGAAAAATGTGTATTCTGTTGTTTTTGGATGGAGTGTCCTATAAATATCAATTAAGTCCATCTTGTTTAATGTATCATTTAAAGCTTGCATTTCCTTATTTATTTTCACTTTGGATGATCTGTCCATGGGTGAAAGTGGGGTGTTTAAGTCCCCTACTATGAATGTGTTACTGTCGATTTCCCCTTTTATGGCTGTTAGTATTTGCCTTATGTATTGAGGTGCTCCTATCTTGGGTGCATAAATATTTACAATTGTTATATCTTCTTCTTGGATCGATCCCTTGATCATTATGTAGTGTCCTTCTTTGTCTCTTTTCATAGTCCTTATTTTAAAGTCTATTTTGTCTGATATGAGACTTGCTACTCCAGCTTTCTTTTGGTTTCCATTTGCATGGAATATCTTTTTTCCATCCCCTTACTTTCAGTCTGTATGTGTCTCTAGGTCTGAAGTGGGTCTCTTGTAGACAGCATATATAAGGGTCTTGTTTTTGTATCCATTCAGCTAATCTGTGTCTTTTGGTGGGAGCATTTAGTCCATTTACGTTTAAGGTAATTATCGATATGTATGTTCCTATTCCCATTTTCTAAATTGTTTTGGGTTCGTTATTATAGGTCTTTTCCTTCCCTTGTGTTTCTTGCCTAGAGAAGATCCTTTAGCATTTGTTGTAAAGCTGGTTTGGTGGTGCTGAACTCTCTCAGCTTTTGCTTGTCTGTAAAGGTTTTAATATCTCCATCAAATCTGAATGAGATCCTTGCTGGGTAGAGTAGTCTTGGCTGCAGGTTTTTCTCCTTCATCACTTTCAGTATGTCCTGCCAATCCCTTCTGGCTTGTAGGGTTTCTGCTGAGAGATCAGCTGTTAACCTTATGGGGATTCCCTTGTGTGTTATTTGTTGTTTTTCCCTTGCTGCTTTTAATATGCTTTCTTTGTTTTTAATTTTTGACAGTTTGATTAATATGTGTCTTGGTGTATTTCTCCTTGTATTTATCCTGTATGGGACTCTCTGTGCTTCCTGGACTTGATTAACTATTTCCTTTCCCATATTAGGGAAGTTTTCAACTATAATCTCTTCAAATATTTTCTCAGTCCCTTTCTTTTTCTCTTCTTCTTCTGGAACCCCTATAATTCGAATGTTGGTGCGTTTAATATTGTCCCAGAGGTCTCTGAGACTGTCCTCAGTTCTCTTCATTCTTTTTTCTTTATTCTGCTCTGCAGTAGTTATTTCCACTATTTTATCTTCCAGGTCACTTATCCATTCTTCTGCCTCAGTTATTCTGCTATTGATCCCATCTAGAGTACTTTTAATATCATTTATTGTGTTGTTCATCATTGCTTGTTTTATCTTTAGTTCTTCTAGGTCCTTGTTAACTGATTCTTGCATTTTGTCCATTCTATTGTCCATTCTATCTCCAAGATTTCGGATCAACCTTACTATCATTATTCTGAATTCTTTTTCAGGTAGACTGCCTATTTCCTCTTCATTTGTTAGGTCTGGTGCATTTTTATCTTGCTCCTTTATCTGCTCTGTGTTTTTCTGTTTTCTCATTTTGCTTATCTTACTGTGTTTGGGGTCTCCTTTTTGCAGGCTGCAGGTTCGTAGTTCCTCCTGTTTTTGATGTCTGTCTCCAGTGGCTAAGGTTGGTTCAGTGGGTTGTGTAGGCTTCCTGGTGGAGGGGACTAGTGCCTGTGTTGTGGTGGATGATGCTGGATCTTGTCTCTCTAGTGGGCAGGTTCACATCTGGTGGTGTGTTTTGGGGTGTCTGTGGCCTTATTATGATTTTAGACAGCCTCTCTGCTAATGGGTGGGGTTATGTTCCTGTTTTGCTAGTTGTTTGGCACAGGTTGTCCAGTAGTGTGGCTTGCTGGTCGTTGAGTGAAGCTGGGTGCTGGTGTTAAGATGGAGGTCTCTGGGAGATTTTTGCCGTTTGATATTATGTGGAGCTGGGAGGTCTCTTGTGGACCAGTGTCCTGAAGTTGGCTCTCCTACCTCAGAGGCAGAGCCCTGACTCCTGGCTGGAGCACCAAGAGCCTTTCATCCACATGGCGCAGAATAAAAGGGAGAAAAAGTAGAGGGAATTAGTAGAAGTATGAGGAAAGAAAGAAGGAAAGGAGGGAAGGAAGGAGGGAAGGAAGGAAGGAAGGAAGAAAGAAAGAAAGAAAGAAAGAAGCAAAGAAGGAAAGAAGGCAAGAAGGAACGAAAGGAGGGAGGGAGGGAGGAAGGAAGGAAGGAGGGAAAGAAGGAAAAAAGACAGAAAGAAAGAAGATTCAGTAAAAATAAAATAAAGTATAATAAAGTTATTGAATTAAAAAATTCTTATTTAGAAAAAAAAAAAAAAGGGACGGATAGAACCTTAGGACAAATGTTGGAAGCAAAGCTATGCAGACAAAGTCTTACACAGAAGCGTACACATACATCCTCACTAAAAGAGGTAAAGGGGGAAAAATCATAAATCTTGCTGTCAGAGACCACCTCCTCAATTTGGGATGATTCGTTGTCTAAAGGGAAGGAAGGAAGGAAAGAAAGAAAGAAAAAAAGAAAGAAAGAAAGAAAGAAAGAAAGAAAGAAAGAAAGAAGGTAAAGTATAATAACGTTCTTAAAATTAAAATTGATTATTAAGAAAAAAATTTTAAGAAAAAACCATGGACGGATAGAACCCTAGGACAAATGGTGGAAGCAAGACTATACAGACAAGATCTCACACAGAAGCATACACATACACATTCACAAAAAGAGGAATAGGGAAAAAAATCATAGATCTTGCTCCCAAAGTCCACCTCCTTAATTTGGGATGATTGGCTGTCTATTCATGTATTCCACAGATGCAGGGTACATCAAGTTGATTGTGGAGCTTTAATCCGCTGCTTCTGAGGCTGCTGGGAGAGATTTCCCTTTCTCTTCTTTGTTCTCACAGCTCCCAGGGGCTCAGCTTTGGATTTGGCCCTGCCTCTGCGTGTAGGTCGTTGGAGGGCGTCTGTTTTTTGTTCAGACAGGACGGGGTTAAAGGAGCCGCTGATTCGGGGGTTCTGGCGTACTGAGGCCGGCGGGGAGGGTGGGGCACGGAATGCGGGGCGGGCGGGCCTGCGGCGGCAAAGTCCGGCGTGACCCTGCACCAGCCCGAGGCCCGCCGTGCGCTCTCCCGGGGAAGTCGTCTCCGGATTCCGGGAACCCGGCAGTGGCGGGCTGCACAGCCTCCGCGGAAGAGGGGCGTGGAGAGCGACCTGCGCTTGCACACAGGCCCCTTGGTGGCGGCAGCAGCAGCCCCAACGTCTCCCGCCCGCCTCTGGGGTCCGCGCCTCCAGCCGCGGCTTGCGCCCGTCTCTGGAGTCCGCGCCCTCAGCCGCGGCTCGCGCCCGTCTCTGGGGTCCGCGCCCTCAGCCGCGGCTATCGCCCGTCTCTGGGGTCCAAGCTTTCAGCCGCTGCTCGCGCCCGTCTCTGGGGTCCGCGCTTTCAGCCGCGGCTCGCGCCCGTCTCTGGGGTTCGCGCCTTAGCCGCGGCTCGCGCCCGTCTCTGGAGTTCCTTTAAGCAGCGCTCTTAAACCCCTCTCCTCACGCACCAGGAAACAAAGAGGGAAGAAAAAGTCTCTTGCCTCTTCGGCAGGTGCAGACTTTTCCCTGGACTCCCTCCCGGCTAGCTGTGGTGCACTAACCCCTTCAGGCTATGTTCAAGCCGCCAACCCAGTCCTCTCCCTGCGCTCCGTCCGAAACCGAAACCCGAGCCTCAGAGCCTCAGCTCGCAGCCCCGCCCGCCCCGGCGGGTGAGCGGACAAGCCTCTCGGGCTGGTGAGTGCCGGTCGGCACCGATCCTCTGTGCCGGAATCTCCCCGCTTTGCCCTCTGCACCCGTTGCTGTGCACTCCTCCGCGGCTTCGAACCTCCCCCCTCCGCCTCCCGCAGTCTCCGCCCGCGAAGGGGCTTCCTAGTGTGTGGAAACTTTTCCTCCTTCACAGCTCCCTCCCACTGGTGCAGGTGCCGTCCCTATTCTTTTGTCTCTGTTTATTCTTTTTTTCTTTTGCCCCACCCAGGTACGTGGGGAGTTTCTTGCCTTTTGGGAGGTCTGAGGTCTTCTGCCAGCCTTCAGTAGGTGTTCTGTAGGAGTTGTTCCACGTGTAGATGTATTTCTGGTGTATCTGTGGGGAGGAAGGTGATCTCCGCATCTTACTCTTCCGCCATCTTCCTGCTCTCTCCCCTAGAAATTCTTTACATCAGCGGTCCCCAACCTTTTCGGCACCAGGGACTAGTTTCATGGAAGACAATTTTTCCACTGACCGGGTCATGAGGGTGGAATGGTTCAGGCAGTAATGCGAGTGATGGGGAGCGTCAGATGAAGCTTCACTCACTCACTCGCTGCTCACCTCCTGCTGTGCGGCCCAGTTTCTAACAGGTGCAGACCAATACTGGTCTGCAGCCTGGGAGTTGGGGACCCCTGCCTTACATAATGTAATGGAAGAAATCCAATGACTTAGGAAGATAGGAATGGTGGAGCACATTTTTCACCTGTCATCTGTTCATCCACCCCTATCTATTTCACCCTGGAGGTCCACCAATTAAATATTAGTCTAGGCTTCCCAAAGGGATATGTGGCCTTTTAAGAAGATGAGTGTACATTTTACACAGCAGAAAGAAAACAACCTTGACTTTCAAAGGACTACCATACAGTGGTTCCCAGCTAACAATAATATTTGGGGTCTCCTATGTGACGGAGGTTTACCAGTCAGAATAAGAGTGTGTACGGACTGGGTGATAAATGGGGTTTGGCTTGAGTTCAGCTCCAACAGCATGTTTGTAAAACAGCCCTGTATTTATTTCTACCATTTTTGTTTGTTTGTTTTGTTTGTGGTACGTGGGCCTCTCACTGTTGTGGCCTCTCCCGTTGCGGAGCACAGGCTCCGGACGCGCAGGCTCAGCGGCCATGGCTCACGGGCCTAGCCACTCCGTGGCATGTGGGATCTTCCCGGACTGGGGCACGAACCCGGGTCCCCTGCATCTGCAAGCGGACTCTCAACCACTGCGCCACCAGGGAAGCCCCCTATTTCTACCATTTTTGATTACATAATTAGAACTGACAAACTTGGCAACTAACAAAATTCCCACACTGCTTCCCTCATAAGAATGAGGATTATTTTGCGTGTTAAAGCCTAGGTAAAACCCCTTGAATTTTCCCCTCTATACCAAAATAACAAACCAAATTCAATCTTATAACACTGATGCAGCACAGATATTATTTCCACCAAAAGACTGGAAGGATGTCAAGGTGATTATTTCTATCATGTCTCCATTTAAGTAGCAGAAGTTATATTTGTGTTGTGAAGAGAAGATGGATCAGTATTTGAGAATGACAGCAAATTATTTTAAACTTGATCAGATGGTTAAATGCAACTGGGGTTGCTGTTCCCCTTGTGGTCTCTTTATTCCAGTTAATCAACATTCTTCTGACAACTGGTAAGCAGTTTTCAGTGTGCAAATTATTTTTTTCTTCCTCTGTCTTAATAAGCAGATGCAGTTTACTTTATGGTCAGCAGTACACCTCTGGTTCTCTGCATAAATTGGCTGCAAAAATCTTGATCATCTCACTATCCTACAGGATATTATGCTGTTCACTGCATGGATAACATTGAGTTGACTGAACTTGGTAAGCAGAAATATGCGAAATGCCTATACATACATACATATAGATGTTAGAGAATGGAAAGTAAACCCCAGCAAAATTCAGGGTGTCACCTCAATGTTAGACAATGGTCTGGGGATGTTGAGATAACCCTCCAAAGTAAAAAAGGATTAACTTCGTTTTGCACAACTATTTCTTCCTCAGTATGGGGTGGCAGGGATATTGGCATTGGTGGGAGTTGACATTGTGTGATTTTGAAGCCAACAGTCCAATGATGTCACCTTATTCTGTTCTTCTCAACCTTCCAACAATTTAGCAATCATCAAATCTTACACTAAATTTCTTTCTGCTTGAAAAACAATGGTTTCTGTTAACAGCTCTGTACCATGGTGGGTACTGAATAGTTTCAAATTGCTGCTGTAACAAATTACCCAAATTTAGCAGCTTAAAATAATACCTGGTATCATCTTACATTTCTGGAGGACAGAACTTAGAAATAGGTCTCACAGAACTAAAATCAAGGTGACAACAGGCTGTATTTCTGGAGGGTCTAGGGGAAAATTTACTTTCTTGCTTTTTCCAACATAGAGAGGCTGTCCACATTCCTTAGTTAGTGTCCTCATTCCATTTTTGTCCCCATTCTATCCATCAGTCCAGTCTTTCTCTATTGCTTCACTCATTCTAAATTTCCCACCTCTTTCTTTTACTTATAAGGACTCTTGTGGTTGTATTGGGCCCACCCAGGTAGTCTAGGATAATCATGTTATCTCAAGGTCATCAGATAAGCGACTTAGTTCCATCTGTGACCTTAATTCCCCTTTGTCATGTAGCACAACACACTCACAGAGTCTAAGGATTAGGACTTAAACATCTTTGAAGGACTATATTCTGTCTCTGCCTCCTCCTCCCTTTCCTTCCCCCCTGACTCTTCAGAGTAGTACCAGTGACTTTTACTGAACATGGAAGATATAAATGAGCGCATATGCCTCACCTCCTTCTGTATTCTTCTAGGGTACAGACAGCAAACATTGCACTATCTGTGCAAAGTGGTCCCAGGGAAAGGCATGAAGCTATCTATTACAGGCTAGGTGCATAATCTCGGGGTGCCTAATCTGGGGGCAGTGTTAACCAGGTCGATATCAGCATATCTAAAGAACTTTGCCTAAAAGTCATTATTAGTTGTTAAATATTTTATCTTCAACTATCTGTCTCCAGTATCTATATCTCAATTGGTTCTAAACTCTTACAAAGCAAATAGCATTAAAAAAAGCATATTCACCAAAAGAAATAATATATGCCAAAACAAAATAATAATAGCTTCTACATGAGTGGTTATAAGCATTCACTGAGGTTATATATTTTAAAATACTATCTAGAAATTGACAAAGCAAAAATATAAAGAATTTATTCAGAAAATTAATTGTCAAGTCCATTATAAGAGAGGTTGTAGTATTCTGTTTAGGTAAAAATAAGGAACTGACATGGCCATTACATGAGGTGTACAGAAGTCTTTTGGGTTCTACTCCCAGTTTCAATGTGTGGGAGTATAGGGTTCCTACACACCAACAAACAATGCTTGAGACACCAGCTGGGTGTCCTACTGTTCAACTCAGTTTTGACACTATTTACGATTAGATGACAATTTTGTATCATTTCTTTTTAGAATCCACATATCAGGGATATCATATGATATTTTTCTTTCTCTGTCTAACTAACCTTACTCAGTATGACAATCTCTAGGTCCATCTATGTTGCTACAAATGGCATTATTTCACTCTTTTTAATGGCTGAGTAATATTCCATTGTATATATATACCACATCTTCTTTATCCATTCATCTGTTGATGGACATTTACATTCCTTCCATGTCTTGGCTATCGTAAACAGTGCTGCAATGAACATTGGGGTGCATATATCCTTTCGGACCATGTTTTTCTCTGGATATATGCCCCAGAGTGGGATTGCAGGGTCATATGGTAGCTCTATTTTTAGTTTTTTAAGGAACCTCCATACTGTTCTCCATAGTGGCTGTACCAATTTACAATCCCTCCAATAGTATAGGAGGGTTCCTTTTCTCTACAGTCTCTCCAGCATTTATTGTTTGTGGATTTTTTGATGATAACCATTATATAGCATTTATAGTAGCAGTTTTCCTGTGACCTAGTACTAAGGCCATCCTTTTTCATAGAATAAATAAGGCCAGCCACTGGCTGAATTATAAAACAAGAAGCTTATCTTTAGTAACCTACATTTTTCTTTTAAGTGTCTGCTTTAGGTTGTGCTAACCAAAATCACCCAATATTTTCCTATTATACAATAATTTGGAGTCCCATGAGGACAAGCAGTGTTGAACACCTTTCTAGAAATAGATATGCACTTTAAATTCACATCCCATTCCTGTCAAAGATCCCCTTATCTTAACTTTTATGGTATTAAATTAATTAAAGAAATGTGCCAATCTCTCTAGCTTGAAATTCTGTGCACTCCCATCCTTAACGATTGGAATCATTAGTTCAGAAGCTACTTAAACATCAAGTTTCTTTAATATGTGACATTCATTCTTTCAATAAATGCATTATATTAAGCTATGATCATAGATGCCAAGGTTTCTCTGGGCACTGAGTATATAGTAAAGAACTAAACAGACAAAAGTTTCCTCCAAAGTTAATGTTACCTCTAAACAAAGCAGCAAAAATATTGTTTTATCTTTTTAAGGCCATCTCATTGTCTTAATAACTTTAAGGCCATCTCATTGTCTTAATAACTTGTCCAGCTATTCAGTCCATTTTATTTTCATATCCCATTAGGTCTCCAGTCTCCATTAAACCCTTTCATCCTACATCTTCCCTCTCTATATCCATATCTGTCAAATAATCCTACTCTACATCTTATTCATTCAGGGTTCAGATAGCCAGATGTTTGGAGGTGTCAAGGTTTTTAAGGCAGATAGTGAACTAAAATGTAAATCATTCAACAGTCAATAGTCCCCAGCATATTTGCATTACAACAAAGGTTTTAGAAGGAAAGAGAGAAAGAACAAAAGGAAAGAGAGAGAGTAAGAGCAAGCTTGGGAGCAAGCAGGGAAGGATGAGAGAAGGAAGGAAGGCAGGAAGGCAGGAAGGGAGGGGGGAAGGTAAGACAGGAAGGAAGGAAAATAACAGTAACAATAGTAATGCAAGTGAATATCGGTTGATTGTTGGTAATCACCCAAACCATGACTGTCATTTGTAAGCATAAGCCCTACTTTGTGTACTTTCTATCATTCATGAATAGAACTTGGCCCTCATTTGTTTTCTGAAATTATTGATGGTTTTATTGGCCAAAATCCATAAATATCACCTCTGAGTGATGGGTTAAATCCTAGATTATATGGACCAAATTTATAGAAACTATCTGTATTAGTTTTCTACTACTGTGTAAAATATCCCACAAGTTTAGCAGCTTAAAACTATATATATATATATATATATATATTATCTGACCATTTCCATGGGTCAGAAGTCAAGTACTGGTTAGCTGGGTCCTCTGTTCAAGGTTTCATATATCTGAAATTAAGATGACAGCCAGGTTGTAACCTCACATGAGACTCAGAGTTCTTTTATAAGTTCATTCAACTTATTGGCAGAATTATTCAGTTCCTGTGGTTGCAGAACTTAGATCCCCATTTTCTTGGAGTTGTCAGCCAGGGACCACTCTCAGCTTATATAAACTGCCTTCAGATCTTAGGTCTTAGATGTGAGCCCTCTCACAACAAGGCAGCTTACTTCCTCAAAACCAGCAGAGTAATATCACTCAAGTCTGCTAAGATAGAATCTTACGTAACGTAACATAATCATAGTCCACATTCAAGAGGAAGGGATCAGAAAGGGCATATATACCAGGGGGCAGGAATATTGGTGACCATCTTAGAATGCTGCTTGCTATAATATCTTATAAATTTCTTATTTTAGAAGTAGACTTGTTCTTCAGGGGTTCTTGTTTGTGGATAAATAACATGGATCAGACATGGATTCTATAATGCAGGAACAATTTAGCTCAATTCAGAAAATCTGCCCATTTTTCCACAGAATCTTTTCTTCTAGAAAAGCCCTTCTGCTTACTTTCTCTCCTAACAATGATAGCAAACTTTTTCATAAGAAAAGCATCTGTGAAATGTCCTTTGGGATTATGTTTAAACTACCAAAATCAAACTGTATCAATGATGATGGCTTACAGTGCTAAAACATGAGCTTCAAGTCAATGGTTTCTGTGGAATTAGATGTGTTTTTCTAGCTTCTTTCCTAATACTATGATTCAAGGAGTCTTTTAGGCAAAAATATGTTACTGAATTTCCTACTTATCTTTATTTCAGAACTGTAAAATATACCAAGTACAGAAAATTCTGTAAATTCTCCAAATATTCTCATATTAAATATTCGACATAGAAAAAAAGATTTAAAACGTTCATAAAAACAGTACTGGAGGGCTTCCCTTGTGGCGCAGGGGGTGGGGGTTCATGCCCCGCTCTGGGAGGATCCCACATGCCGCGGAGCGGCTGGGCTCGTGAACCATGGCCACTGGGCCTGCGTGTCCGGAGCCTGTGCTCCACAGTGGGGGAGGCCACAGCAGTGAGAGGCCCACGTACTGCAAAAAAAAATAAAATTAAATTAAATTAAAAAATAAAAAATAAACAGGACTGGAGTTTTACAGACCTAAATCACACAAAAACCTGTTCAAATTCAAAATGTGTTGAATTCTGTGTATACCTACTAGAGAAGTTTGGTTTTGTTTTTTTTAAACACATACACTGAGTGCTTAAACACATTCAGAGAAAATTATGAGTATAGCAAAACTAACTGTATATCACATAGACACACTGAACCATGACAAAATAATCTGTTAAACTGAGTGGTTTCTTTGCCCAGTAGTGATATCCTTAATAAAAGGGCTTTGGATATTATTTTTAAATATATATTATAATGTAAAATAAAGAACAAGTAAGATCATGGTTTATTTTGTATCTTATGAAGTAGATAATTCTAATTTATGTCTTCTATTTTTCTCCCCACTCACTATAGAAATACAGAAGAACATAGGAATAGGGGAGGCTTAAGGATGTACAGACCTGGGGTAAAATCAACATAGTCAGTACCATAAAATTAAGGTAATTCAAAATTACCTAAAAGAGGCCTTATCAGATATGTGGTTGATTTAAAACAAAAGCAGAATTTTCTCTTTTTTTCCTATTTTGTTGTGTAACTATGTAAAAAATATTTTATTTTTAAAAATCTGACATGTGAGTTAATATTATGGCTTCTGATACAATCTAGTATGAGTAGAATTGAAGTAAAATGGGGGAGAAAAGTTTTTTGGCACTGGATAGATTTGTGATTAGTTTGACTGGTATAAAACAAGTCAACAAAACAGAACCATAAAGTAGATGATTTAAGTTAATGACAAAGTGTTTCTCTGCATGACAGAATCAGAGCTATACTCTATCTAACCTTTCTCATCAGCTAAAGACATAGTTCCTCATTCTTGAATTGGAAATTATGAAAAGGTTTAATTCTGAATTTATAAACAAGGAGGCTAATTCAGTAATCTGAGGGTTTCCTTTGTAAAATGTTTGAGTCACCTAACGTTCTTCTACATCATTCTTTAGTCATGTCCTGTTTTATTTACATATTGTTGCCTTTGTTAATGCTCTTTGTCCCTCTTTCCAGGAACTAGTCAATTTTAAAGCTTTTTATCTTTCCCCTGTATCTGCGTCATAACCATCTGTCATAACAACTGACAGAGAGTAATATGGGCAATTATTATTTATTTATTCATTCATTCATCTATGTATATAAATATACATTCATTCAATATTAGGAGAGTATCTGCATGAGTCAGAGTTCCACTAGGGAAACAGAACTAGCAGTAAATATTAAGATATATTTAATATAAAATATTAAATTATGTATTAAATATATTAAATATTAATATATAGTATTAACTAATACATAATATTAAGTATATAAATTCATTGCAAGGAATTGGCACATGATTGTAGGGAAGACTAGCTAGGCAAATCTGAAATATGAAGGCAAACCATCAGGAAGGACAGGACATGTTGGAAATTCTTGGGGAGAAGCAGAAGCCACACACAACAGGCAAAATTTCTCTTTCCACAAGGAAACCTCAGTTCTGCTCTCAAATCCTATCAACTGATTAGACTAGGCCCACCCACATTAATGAAAATTACCTCCTTTACTTAAAGTCAACTGATTGAGGATGTCAATCACATCTACAAAACACCTTCAAAGCACCATTTAGGTTACTGTTTGACTGAATAACTGGAGACTATAGCCTAGCCATGTTGACATTCAAAACTATCACAGTATCAAATATTTGTGAAGTACAATGGTAGGCACAGTGGGAATTGCTACAATGAGGAAGCTGTGTTCAACTAAGAACATTTTTCCCTGAGTGAGAATCTTTATTATACCTAACATTCCAACTATTCTGTAGAGTGGCTACATAATGAAAACCAATTTGAAATAATGGGGAAAATGACCCCATATAACTTATGGATCAAGATCTTCATGTGACCTTCCCTAACCTCCCTTGACTACTACTTCTGAGATCTACTATCTTCCCTACAGAATTCATATAAGGAATACTTTTTGTGTTCAACTAAAATATTAAGTTGTCATATTGAACTATTTTATGAGTACTCTTACTCCTCATCTAGCAGTTAAGCTCCTTGAATAAAGAAAATATGTAGTGCTTGGATCCTCCCTCCATCTCTTACCATGCTTTTTGGGGATGTGATAAGTTTGTTAATACGAAGTACAAGGCTCAGTCCACTATTGATTTAAACCATATTTTTTTAGCATTTAAAATTCTTGGAAACTCCTTAGTAAGGGATATGAGTTATGTTGGTCAGAAAATAGGAATTAAAACAAATCCCACTCTGTGTTCCTATCCAATAACTTTTCATTGACCTTTTTGTATAAACCCTTCTCCCTGAGGATGAACTGCCATACAGCAAGACCTATAAAGGGCTACACTGAGACTCCTAAATTTGACATCCTAGTGCCTCTTCCTGAGAATGTCATTACTAATCAAAAGAGCTCAACTAATGGAGTTTAAAGTGACAGAGTCTTTTATAGAGTAATAAAACCTTTTAAGATGTACTTCAGGGGCTTCTAATCCTCCCAGTAACATAGTAAATATAATAAACATAAAAATCATCTTTGCAGCTGTTGTGTGTGTCAGTAGCAATAATAAACTCTCAGCACTGCAGAAGACCAGAATAGCATCTGGTATTTTGATTCACCCAATTAAATCACATAGAGTTTGAACATTTACTATTTTACAAGTTTTCTGTATTGATTTACAAGATTCTTATAAGATTATGTGAAATCCTGGGGAACACACAGTTAGCATGGACCCGTTCTGCTCATCCCACAGGCTTATACACATTACCAAAAGTACTCATGTGTAGCCTCAAGGAGAGATTTAGCATTACACAGTACAGAGCTTTGAGTGAAAAAAAGAAATCAGATGGTAGATTTTTAAAATCTGTAATGGTATGACAATTTCTATCACAATATTAATAAGCAACATTAGTAGACTCTTTTCTAGCCTCTAACTTTCAATCTTCAGATTTTAAAGTGCTGGGAACTGTGAGACAGAAGTATCTTCCACATCATGAACTTTAAGAGGGTTTATTAATCATTATATAATATCAAACAGCTCTTATTACATTCAGATGTTTAATATCTAGAAAATATTAGTTTAAAAGTAAATTATATTTTTTCTTTAAATTTTATCCATATTATATGCCTTTTATATTAAAAAACAGATTATGACCCAAAATTCTGTGTTTTGCGTGCTAGCACTATGCTAAGCATAAGAGGTTCAAACTCAAATAAGACATGGTTCCTTACACAAAAGAGAATGACTCCTTTGAATGGAGGTGAATGAAAGGATGGAACCATTTATTCTCCAACATTCTCTCTGAATGCGAATTCCCATTAGTATGTGCTTAAGCTTATTAATCAGAGATAAAGTTTCTATAGTAAAGGTTTACAGGGAGATCACAGAATTTTTTATTTTACACCTAAACGATACATTGAAAAAGAGAAATATAGTACAATGACTAAAGTGTTAAAGAACTCACTCTCTCCTAGCTATTACAGAGGCATGTACTATGTTCAACACCTGCACTCACTTCCCCTGCCTCCACAAAAAAATCAAAGGCCCAAACATATTTTCTTCTTGGATTTCATTTGTTTCTTATTGAAGTCCTGGCTTGGAAGATAATGTTCTGTAGAGATGTGTTGGTGCTAGGTGTGTGCCAACTGTTGTTCTGAAAGCACTCATGTTATATGTCCAAAGATAAAGGATTGTTCTCTCTGCATGATGTAGCCAAGATTGTTACATTGTTGACCCTTGTCAAGATTTACTGATCTGGAATATTCTTGTGAAGAAGAAATAGAAGAATTTCATACCTAAAGTAAATTAGTTTCTGGGTCTCCATGGGATATCTTACATGTCTATTTTTCTTACATACAGCAATTGATCATTCTCTCTAGAAAGGAAGAAGATAAGAATGTAAAAAGTGACTTAAAATGGCAATCAAGTGTTTATAGGGCAGGGAGGAATAACAGCTGCCCTATAAGAGGGCATGCCACCTTTTTTGAGGTCATAATAGGAGGATATGGACTTGAAATACAGCAGGAGAGATTTAGGTTTCCATGTGAGGGGAAGTTTACTATAGAGATAAGAGACTCTGCCCTTCCTTATTGCCCATCTGTCCTGAATAATTAATGTGTAATCTTGCTTAGCGGATGACAAATGAATAAGATCATGACATAAGATGTTTCACAAGTTGGTATAGATTAGTATGAATACCTCACCATCATATAAGCTAACTGATAAATTTTATAACAAGATTGGAAAGCATCTGGTTAATAAGCCACCTCAAATATATATCTAGAAAAGCAAGAATTTTAAGAGACTTGGTAGAATTTTATGTGCTCTCAACAAACCCTTGCGGAAATCAGCAAGTTCTTTAAGAAAGAGACAAGTTGCCTGTTTGACTTAATGTAGGAAAAAAAATAACTTTAAGAAAATACTTTTTGCCTATAGCCAAAAATCCAAGACTACTGATCATCTGACAGTCATAAATTTTGCAGAGCTAAAAAGTCAAAATTATTTTTCTCATGATAAAATTAGTGCACACAAAAACCAGTGGGCAAGAAACAGGATAAATCTGGATTCAAGGAGGCCTGAAAAAAATGGGTCCGGCCTGTCAGCCATCTCTCAAATATTTATTGCCTTGAAGTAATTTGCTCTATCATCTCAGATATAGCCTGAGAGGGGCTGATTTGTTATGCTTTAACATCTTAGACTGAGCGATTGGGTAGAGCCTTGAGGCCTGCAATTAAAAGATAAATGCTGTATAAGCAGATGCAGTTTCAGTAGCCCTTCCTCTATTATATATCTGGCTTTTTTCTAGTCCAGGTTATGACCAGAAATTTCTAGTCCAGGTTATGACCAGAAATTGAATTAGCCAGTTAGCAACTACAGTAAACCCCATGAAAAGTATAGGGCCTTTAATTGCTCAGTGAAGACATCTATCCGTAGACCTTCATAATTGTACGAATATAAAGTAAGCTTTTAATGTGGTAGAATTCCTAAAAATAGAAATACTTCTCTAGTCCCACTGAGGCAAGGTCATGGTAGACAAAAGAATATGAATATTCTCCGAGGAGACAGGACTTAGAGCAAGAAGTGGAAGACCAGGGACCAAATTCACTTGTTGGGAAATTAGCTCTTGTTACTTTTGTCCAGCAAAATTTGGAATATGCTGTAAAACAGTGCTTTCTTGTTCCCCAGTGAACCACTCCTCCCAGAATTCATGCTCTTTTGTGGTCCTATCCATGTTTAATCTGAGATGTCCCGTTGACTAGATTCAACTAGGAGGATACAGTGGAAGTGATGGTTTAACAGTTCTGAGCCTAAGCGTCAAGAGGGCCTGGAAGAGCCTTCTAGAAAGCCCTGAGCTACCATGCAAAAATCCCATCTACTCCACTGTAGAGACCACATGAAAAGACTATGGAAAGAATAAGTAAGAGACCAGGTGATAGAGAGGCACTCCTACATGGAAAGGAAGAGGCAGCAGCTCTCCTAGAATACAGTGTAACCTCCAGATGATTCTATCCCCAGCTGCCATCAGACTGCAACCACAAGAGGAAAACAGGTGAGACTGACAGAACTATGAAAGTTAATAAAGTGATTGTTTTAAGCCACTAAGTGTTAGGGTAGTTTTGTAATCAGTAATAGATAACTGGAACAGAAGTTGTCTCGTTTCATTTTTTTTTTTATTTCTAAGTAAGTGTTATTACTGTAGTTAGCCTGTTTACCATCCCAGAGTATATAGAAGGTTTTTGAATTAGTTTAATCATTTAGGCATAAACTATAGACTACGTGAAACCACGTTTAGACAGGACTGACTGAAATGCTCACCACCCATTGATCTTGGATTTGGAGCTGAAGGCAGCATCTAGACATGAGTTGGGGTTGTGGGGAAGATTGTTAGAGCATTTTTGGTTTTATGTGAAGTAGTTGTAATATGTTATGAGGAAGAAGCCCACTTGAAACAATTTGTATGAGGAAAAAGAGTACATATTGTGGGGAGCAAGGAAAGAGGATATATGTGTGCTTACTTTTTCCAGCATCACTTCCCTACTATTTTAGGTAACACAAGCTTTTTTGGTAGAAGCCTATTGTATATGGTTTGGGTAAGACAGATGTCATCCTAACTCCACCAGAGGATGCTGAGCTTCTAAGGAAGACTATTTATATAGGAGTTGCTTGTACCAGCCTGCTTGCTTACTATGTAGGGAGAGTCTGAGAGAGAAGCCAGACCAGACAGAGGAATGTATGTTTTGAAGAGAGGTGGAAGAAGAAAGGGAAGGAGAGAGAGAGAAAAGGAAAGGAGGGAAGGAAGAGAAGAAAGAAAGAGAGAAAGAAAAGAAAGAAAGAAAGAAAATAGAAAGAAAGAAAGAAAAGAAAAAGAAAGAGAGAGAGAAAGAAGGAAAGAAAGAAAGGGAGGGAGGGAGGGGGGAGGGAGGAAGGAAGGATAAGAAAGAAGCAGTGGGGTTGGAGAGCAAAAGATCCAATAACACTATTTAAGCACCTGAACAGGTGATTCCTAGTCTTCCCAGGAATAGAAACCAATAAATTCTCCTCCGTCTTCCTCTTTCTTTGTTGTTATTATAATTATTGCTATTATTATTGGCTTTTGAGTTGTTTTCCTGTCATTTGTCATGAAAAGAGTATGATTAAAAGTTGTCATTCCCCCAAAATTTTACTATAACTTTCCTGGAGAATAAACTACAATTGTTATACTAGACAATAAAGTACAAATAATCTGAACCTTCTCTTTTTCCTAGAAGAGATATTACAGAGGGCCAATGTGATCTTGCTCAATGTCATAATGACCCCTACGAGCCCTTTCTAACAGAATTTTGACAGTATTTTTTCCCCTGGAATATGTCTCAGGGAGGGTCTGACTTTCTGGGCTGTGTTCCATCAAAGTCCCATTTCAGGGAGACATACGTCTCAAGGAGAGCATTATCCGCACAAGTGCAGGGGCATGGTTGGTTTAAAAATAGGGAGTCTGGGCTTCCCTGGTGGCGCAGTGGTTGAGAGTCAGCCTGCCGATGCAGGGGACACGGGTCCGTGCCCCGATCCCGGGAAGATCCCACATGCCGCAGAGCGGCTGGGCCCGTGAGCCATGGCCGCTGAGCCTGCGCGTCCGGAGCCTGTGCTCCACAACGGGAGAGGCTACAACAGTGAGAGGCCTGCATACCACAAAAAAATAGGGAGTCATGTGAGGTAACTTAGACTGCAGGCTGAGAGTAAATTCATTGGGATCCAGAAAAAGTAGTGAAAGCTTTTCCCATAGCCTACGGAATTAGAGCTAAGTCAAGAACTGGTGACCTAAAGTCACAATAAGGTGATGAGCAGAGCTCTAAAAGCTGGATAGCAAATAAAATAAAAGGGGTGAAATCACCATACTAGGATCAGAGGCTGTAAGGGTCCTACCCAAAGGAAACTTGCTGGAGAGATGCTTATAGCTCACTTGGAGTGTGTGTGTGTGTGTGTGTGTGTGTGTGTACAGGTTGAAAGAAGATGTGAAGATTGTCACAATGAAAAGTAGAACCACAACTGCCTTATTAAAATCTGAACCCTTTGACTTTACTTTTTAAATAAGTATTTTTCAAAGTGTGCTCCAAGGAACACTATTCTCACATCATGCACCATAACTATAATCCATAAGACTGGGAAACAACACATATTACAGGCTCCCCTTAGATCCCCAATAGACATAAGAACATTAAAGACAGTGAGAAGTTCTGCACTAAAGAGACCATTTAACATTTGTTAACCTGAGATTACTCAACTCACTCAGCAGATACTAAAATTTTAAAGAACAAGTCCATTGGCATTTAGTCTGGGAAAAGATTGGTCTATTGAATGCTTCCCGTGAAATTGCCATGCTAAAAAGCATGGCATCAAAGTTCTATAACTTAGTCCAAATTATCTTTACAGATTTTTCACCTACTCTATACCTGCAGAAATATACTTGTCCAGCCACACTGACCCACTCTCAAATCCTAAGTGGGGCATACACTTTTATGCTACTTTGCCTTTCTTATGGCCAATAATAATAGCCTTTACCCATACTTCACTTGAGTGCAAAATTCCACTTCCTCTGTGAAGTCTCTCCCAATTCCCCATTCAACTAATTTTTCAAAGCCAGGCTTGGATTTCTTCGAAGCACTAATTTGACCTAATATTAACATTACTTGTTAAATTACAAAATCTTTGAAGGCAGGATTATAATTTATTTATCTCCTTATACCCCGATGCCCATCAGAGTAATATGAATATATGAGGAAACCCATAGGTATGTTGAAGTAAATTGAGTTATACCAAGTCATATTTAGGTATTTACTAAATGAGAGCATTGCACAATGATGATGTAAGAAAGAAATTATGTGTGGTAAAGATATAATGATATGTAGTTGCATCCAAGCATAGAAGACTTTTACTATTTCCTATCAGATAAGAATACAATGCCATGGACTCCTCAAGGTTAATCAAGTTGACTCACTGCTGCTCCCTTGAGATAATCTGGCATCATCTCCTCATATTGCACTTTTCAAACAAGAAAACCTGGAAATGCACTTTCTATGTATTTAAATATCAGAAATTCTCTAGTGCAATCTCTGGCTCTCACATTCTTCATTCAATAATGCTCGTCTGGAAATAATGAGACACCCAGGCCTCCTGTAGAACTCACCCTTTCATCAATGTAATAAAAATCTTTCTTCAAAATTAATGGGGAACCTTATATTGATTTGTATGGAAAAATCCAATGGGATTTTTTTGCCTGTGCCTGAGAAGACACATTCTTATAGCAAGATGGCACAGGGAAAAAAATTCTCAGACTTATGGAGGAAGATAGTCCTGAGCTGAATTCATGCCCCACTAATTATCAGCTGTATAATAAATACTAGGGTAGTTATTCCCTTCTCTAAACTTACTTTCCTCTTTCATAGAATGAGAACAAAACATCAATTTTATGTATTGTTACATGAATTTCATGAGATATGTAAAGTGTCCTACATCTAGACTACCTTACGCCAGATATTTTCCATACATGGAAATAATTTTTTTGTCCTGTAATGACATAAACCTTCAACATATAGAGCCTAGGTGGATGTGGAAGAATCAGGCATTTGTTTATCCTGTAAATAATATTTTCTTAAGAATGCCCATCACCATGAATTAGAAAAAGAATATTTTTCCTATACTGAAGATACAAAAAAATACATAATCAGATAATTATCAAATTATCAAATATAGCTAAGATGTAATGATAATAGTTAGAAGTAATTATAGAGCTATTTTGAGTAATGTAAGAACACAAAGAATTGTTAACTCTTGGGGTCTATTTAGCACTGCTCTTCTCTACTTGCCTCTTGAACTAATTAAGAAATATAACAAGGAAGAAAATAAATAGAGGTGAAAATATATCCCTTTTTGTACTGACAAAAATGTATGGTTGTGGTGGGCTTGCTAAATGAATCCTAAATATAGACAGAATTGCCCAGTCATAAAAGCTGTGGTCACCTCTAGGAAAGGGACCTTGATATTCTGCTTATGAAATGGTCCAGAGAAGTGATGATTACAAGCTCGCACCTAGCAGGCTGAATCCCAGAGAAGGAAGGAAAAAGGTGATTTTTCAGGCCAACCTCATTCTTTCAAACTTTTATCAAGTAAGAATTCTTACCTTCCTAGGGTGGAATAAGTAGAGAGAAGAAAGAGTCTAATATAACTCACTAGAATTTCCTCCACATTAAAGTAGGGAAGAATTTTCTTCCTAAAAGTACCTAACCTATTTTAGATAGAGTGACCACGCATCTGTGTTTGATAGCACTTTCTTAGTTCACACCTGTTTTCCCAGTGTAATTATTGTGTTCCTTTCCACTCTCAAAAGAGTTCAAGTTTGTTTCAAAAATAATTTGTCTGACAAATTATGTGATCATAATATCAGATGATATGGCAGATTTTTCTGGAGGTAGAAACTGTGGCACAGCCTTTGGGAAAGAATAAGAGTTACTGAGGCAAAGAGTGAAGGGATGGGGTTATTGGAAAGAGGAAATGGGAGGGTTGGGGAGAGGGAGGTACAAACCTCAGGAAAGCATAGAAAAAGTATCTGGAGCAAGAAACAGTGTGGTTTGTGCAGAAATTATAAAAATGTATATGCTGTTGGAGCATCAGAGGTAAGGCAGAAGTGGTAAGAGACTGAAGCCAGGTACAATGGCTGAGAAGAATAGGGGTGGGATCCTTTGTTACATTATGAGTTTTTATAGCACCGATTAAAATGCCATTAATTTTCATATTCAAATAACCTCACTGTCTGGCTTTTAAGGGCCTCTACTCTAAAGATGAATGTATTATGATGGATTTCCCATATATATCTATGGGACATCTCTCTCTCTCTCTCTATCTATCTATATATACATATATATATATGTATATATAGCTAGATAAACTGAAGAAATACTTTTTAAGACTCTTAAAACATACTGCCAAATACTTAGCACTGTTTGAAGTATTTTTTTTCCTAGAACAATTTTAAAATGTATAGTGTATTTAAGCATGGTATACTCAACTGAAGAATTTATTCAGTGTTATGGAAAATTGTTTTCTCATAGGAAAAAAACACCAAGATACTCAAACATAAGCATTTATATTTTAAGACAGATTGTCATGTGTTTAGATAATTTCACATACTTATTTTTGACATGTTGTGAATTTAATAGTAAAATTCAGTGACATGTTTTCTATGCTTGATTTTGCAAGAAATTTCCAAGAAATTAAAAAACTAAAAAATCATAATCCTTATTCTAGACAAAATTATGTCTTTCAATCAAATTTAACCTTTCACATTTACCAAGTAGTAAATTCCACCATAAAAATATTTAGTAGTTTAGTAGCTAGAAATGGGAGGATACTTCTTACTTCCACAACATTCTACATTGCCTCAGTTTACAACCTTTGAGTCCCAACTAATCTACTAGATATTTTAAATACGTTATCATTTTATTATTTGCAACAATCCTTTAAGATACATATCCTAAGTTTAAAAATGAGGAATTTGAGACACAGAGGTAGATAAGATTTAACCAAAATCAGGGCACCAATAATTGACAGAGCTCAATTTTAAACTGAAATCTTTTTGTTGCAAAATCCAATGATGTTTTGAATACACTACATTGCCTCCTTTGCTTTATCAAGCTAATTTTAGACTCAAAATGGAGAATAAATATGGTGTTACATTTAATCATAATCTAAGCTTTAGCCATTTTTAAATTATTCCATTTATAGGACAGTCAAATCAGTCAGAGGAGATCAAACAAGAATCTAATAAAAATCACATTAAAATCAGTTTTACACCTGTAAATGTAAACTACAACTTCTCGTTCCCAGCAAATCTCCTTTTTGCAAAACTTTTAATCTCCTGTATGGAAACAAACAAAAAGAGGAGGAAGTATTTCCACTGTTTATTTTCTACTCTCCTAAAGCATTGCCTTTTGTCTACTGGTGTCTGTAGTTACCTTCATTGATACTGGTGTCTGTTTAGAGTAGTGCAATATCATACCTCTTTGCCACTCACTCCTTTTCAATTTCATCACATCTTAACTAATAAATCTTCTGATTGAGGGGGAAAAATCACATCAGATTTAAATTGTCCCATAGCACCTCTGAGACTGCTCCAGACTTTAAGCTAATCCATTTATATTTTCTCATTAACTTTTCATCTTTAAAATGATTTTCCAATTCTTTTTCTGTATGAAAAATTTCCAAATGAACCTTCAAGAAAAAAGTTTTTATGAGCCAGTCAGGAAATATTTCTACATTTTTTGACACAGACATCTATACATTGTCAAGTACAGTAACAGTTTAGAAAGCATGCATTTCTTCATTCTAAGACCTGACCCTTAGACAAGAACAAATAAATATGAGTCTGTAACCCTCGAACTGTAGAAAAGGAATCTTAAGATTTTATGCTTTTGCAATCTGTGAGTGAGTGTACCTGAGTATACTGTATTGAAATGTTAGAGAGAAGATAGAAAACAATTTATGCAGGACTAGGAGTAGTTAATCAAGGTGATTTTGTTGAGTTCATTTGTTCATGAACAGTCCCTGGGATCCAGAGGAATAAACTTCACAGGAGACTTTTAGCATATTTAACTTGTATCCCTCCTGGTGTATTTTAACCTGTACTTTTGCTTCTTCACAATGTCTCTCATTCAAAATACTTTAGAAAAGTAAATCTACAACTAACTCTTCCAAAGATTTCTTCCTTTATATTTCAAAATTGAATTATTTTAGCCTTTTGTAGAAGGCCAACCTGGAGCAATTCTAGCTATTTTTTCAAGGTTCCACTCTGAATCATCTTGTAATTACCCCTAACAGGAGATGAAAATATGAACACAGGACTCAGACAGAGTCCCACTGATGATTACGAAGTGGACTTCTAGTCCTGGCACGTTAACTCCAACATAACCCTTAAAAACTGTAACAAAATCTACATTATGACCACATAGAAGCAAATCCAAGATATGGACCGTGGCTAATAATAACATTTGCCTAGGGTTCTCTGCATGTCATAGATAACAAATATCTGTCAAAAGTATCACACTCTTAAAAAGTATATTTTCTATTATTTATGCATCAGTTTTGTTTCTTGTAACCCTTGCACTTCAGTTAGACATGAAATTACATGCTTACTGATGCAAGGAAACAGAACAAAGAAAATAAGAGTCAGTTTCTGGATTTCGGGTAAGGAGTAAGGGCGTATAGAAAATTGGACAGCAAAAGACAAGGACCACTGTCAAATACCAGAAAATATTTCTTTTGTGGGGGACAGAGGAGAGTTCAAAGGGAATGAAGAGATCATTGAAGAGATCATCATAGTGAGAAAGGGTGAGAAAGGAGTCTGAGCTCTACACACCACTGAGACCTCCTCCTGCAATGACTGAGGCTTGTAATTTTATGAGGAACTAAGAGAAAAGTGGAGAACTATTGAGGAAGGAGATAGATGGGCTCCAGGCTAGGCATTTACAACTGGCCTCCTGTTCACACCTCCTGGGGTGAGAAGAAGATGAGCTCCAGGCCGGACATTCGTTACCAGCCCCTGTTTACATTTCCTGAAGCAAGAGACAAATGGGCTCCAGGACTACATATTTATGACTGGACTCCTGTCTAAATTTTGAGCTCTGCACCTTGCTATAAAAACCAGCAACAGGACTAGGGTAAATAACCGGACACTGGGCATTTTTATGGCAGGGACAGAGTGGGACTAAACCCTATTAAAGGCTCAAGAGGTCACACACTTCCCATCCTTAGGGCAAGGAAAACACTATGCATGCGCAAAAGCCTTCACGGGGTCAAAAAGGCAGGAGATGCCAGACCATAGTAAGTCCTGCTATCTCCTCCCAGAGGCATTTGCGGTGGGATCCATCTTAAATTAGGGGTGTGTGTGCACCCAGGGGAGGGTCCAGAAACAAATTAGCCATGGGGTCAAAACAATACAATTGGCCAAAAAGAAGACAAAGACCTGGAAAACCGCCCCCTTGTAAAAGACTTAAACTTCCCAAAAGGCGTGACTCTTATGAGTTCGCCTGTGAGTCTTTCCGCATGTACTTCGCTTTTACAATAAACATTTTACTTTTCTCTTTACCTTCTGCCTCCTTGCCTGAATTCTTTCCTGAAAAGGCAGGTAAGAATTAGGAACCCAGGCCCAAGCTGCTGGCCCCTCTGGGCCAGTGGTTAAGACTTCCGGTGCAGGAACTAAGATCTTGCTTCCTGCTACTGTTCTCTGCCGCTTACTGCTGCCTGCGTCCGAAATCACAATGTCTCATGTCAAGATCCCAGAAAGGCAGAAAGTCACCAGAGACCGCTGGTGATGTATTTTGGCAGTTTCTCTACTTCTTCGTATGAAATTAAAATAATAGATTAACTCATGACTATCTGAAAATGGAAAATAATTTTGAAGATATTTACACAGCAACACAATGTTTATTGTGAGCCCAGGGTAGGGGCAGTTCTTAGCAGAGTCTATGAAAATACTTAATGAGGACCAAAATACCATCCCTCATGCAGATATATCAACATATACAAGCATCCCCAGAGTGTATATGCATGCCGAAAAACAAACATAAGCAAACTTCTGTATTACTGAGGTTTTCTGGTTTTTGTTTTTTTGTTTACCACCCACATGAAGGACACCTTAAGCAAGTTACACAAAAATAAGAAAACCTATATGTTTTGTTTTATAACTGAATTTCTGCTTAAAATTGATACTACAAGAAAGTGTTCATCAAGTATTATATTAATCATTACTATCCTCTTTTATCTAAATTTGAATTTAATAAACGTATATGATAGTCGTGCATTTACTATTACCTAGTCACTATGTTAAACATTTTAAATTCATTATCCAATGTAATCCTCACAAAAATCTGTTAAAGTAGGTTTTATTATAATTTTCAGTTTACTGATGAAAACGATCAGGATTAGAGAGGTTGCATAAGAGAGGGCTAGTAAATTGCCTAAGGTCGGAGAGGTAATAAAAACAGCTGGTGCTCAGATCCATCTTTGTCTGCATCAAATCCATGTTTGTTTGCATACAAACTGCCTTCAACTTGCATACAGTGCCAATTTAATTCAGAGAAGAGACGCTCTCTTGAAACTTTCTAGAGTTTGTCTTATTCCTTCAAAGAATGCAACCAGTTAGAGTAAATCTTTCTCAAAAGGAAAGATTTTGAAGCCTCACCATTTCCTTCTCTTCCACATTTGTATGAGAGCCACATAGACACAAGATCCTCATTATTGACATCATGCTTAAAGACATTCCATCCCATTCCTTTTTATGCGGTTTTGTTACTCTCCGGAATAATTAAATTGGAGTTAACTTTTTATATCCACTTGCTGCTTCTCTCTGAATGTTCTTCAGTGCCCTCTACAATGTTAGAAATTTATTCTTAAGCTGTGGTCCCAAGTAATTTTAACAATAATTCTCTTTGTTTCATCATAAAAGGCATTTGTGTTTTGAAAAAACAATCATTCTTATTAAATGCAGCTCTATATCATGATTACTGTTCTAGCCCAATTGTCTGAGTAGCAACTCAGGGAATATTCATGATATGAATTGAATTGGGTAAAAAGGGATATTCAAAACTGACCAGCTGGGAGAAAGGTGACTTATAAGATTAATGACAGGGCTTCCCTGGTGGTGCAGTGGTTGAGAGTCCGCCTGCCAACGCAGGGGACACGGATTCGTGCCCCAGTCGAGGAGGATCCCACATGCCGCGGAGCGGCTGGTCCCGTGAGCCATGGCCGCTGAGCCTGCGCGTCCGGAGCCTGTGCTCTGCAATGGGAGAGGCCACAACAGTGAGAGGCCCGCGTACTGCAGAAAAAAAAAAGAAAAAGAAAAGATTAATGACAAGAGAAGGAGGGAATGATTTGGGAGAAAGTTGAAGATTTCTGTGTAAATCATGTTAAGTACGTTGTAATTTAGAGATGTTCAATAGGCAGGGAGGAATTCAGCTCTAGGTCTCTGGAAAGAGGTCAAACCTAGAGTGAAATACAGCAGAAACAAAATGGGCAGATGATTCGCGTCGGAAGTAAAGAGAAATTTTCTCTGACACTCAAGTGTGGTGACAGGAAACTCCAAGGTCACTAAAATAACTGCCCAATTCATCTTCTTTCCTGTCATCTCTCTTCTTTCCTGTTATCTGTCCTACCAATATTCTTGATCCACTTTTCACCCAAATTTTTAAAACCTAATTCCTCTATTTCATATATGTTAAGAAATATTCCAGGCTGCCAGTACTAGTATCAGCTCTTAATAATGGAGCAAAAAGCAAAAATTACATAAGCCCCAAGATATTAGAAAGAAATTAGTTATAATCCTAAAACTTTTAAAGTATACCTAACCTGACTTAAAGCATGTTCCTTTTCTGTAATTAAAAAATAGACACATTTAAATTTTATTGTGTTTTTAAAAATATCTATGTATGTAATGGCTTTCCCGTCCATGTGCTTTGGTTAAAACATGATTACTTGGTCTCCGAAGACTGAACTAGGAAGAAATAAAAAGTATAAGCAGACCAATCACAAGCACTGAAATTGAAATTGTGATTAAAAAACTCCCAACAAACAAAAGTCAAGGACCTGATGCCTTCACAGGCAAATTGTATCAAACATTTAGGGAAGAGCTAACACCTATCCTTCTGAAACTGTTCCAAAAAATTGCAGAAGGAGGAAAACTTCCAAACTTATTCTATGAGGCCACCATCACTCTGATACCAAAACCAGACAAAGATACCACAAAAAGAGAAAATTACAGGCCAATACCACTGATGAATATAGACATAAAAGTCCTCAAGAAAATACTAGCAATTTGAATCCAAAACCACTTTAAAAGGATCATACACTATGATCAAGCAGGGTTTATCCCAGGAATGCAAGGATTTTTCAGTATCCACAAATCAATCAGTGTGATATACCACATCAACAAACTGAAGAATAAAAACCATATGATCATTTCAATAGTTGCAGAAAAAGCTTTTGGCAAAATTCAACACACATTTATGATAAAAACTCTCCAGAAAGTGGTCATAGAAGGAACACAACTCAACATAATAAAGGCCATATATGACAAACCTACAGCTAACATCATACTCAGTGGTGAAAAGGTAAAAGCAATTCCTCTAAGATCAGGAACAAAACAAGGCTGTCAACTTTCACCACTTTTATTCAACATAATTTTGGAAATCCTAGCTATGGCAGTCAGAGAAGAAAAATGCATAAAAGGAATCCAAATTGAAAAATAAGGAATTAAACTGTCACTGTTTGCAGATGACATGATACTATACATAGAAAATCCTAAAGATGCTACCAGAAAACTACTAGAGCTCATTAATGAATTTGATAAAGTTGACAGTTACAAAATTAATAAACAGAAATCTGTTGCATTTCTATATACTAACAATGAAAGATCAGAAAGAGAAATTCAAGAAATTATCCCACTTACCAACGCTTCAAAAACAATAAAATACCAAGAATAAGCCTACTTAAGGAGAAAAAACACCTGTACTCTGAAAACTATAAGATGCTGATGAAAGAAATCAAAGATGACACAAACAGATGGAAAGATATACCATGTTCTTGGATTGGAAGAACCAAAATCATTAAAATGAATATACTACACAAGGCAGTCTACAGATTCAATGCAATCCCTATCAAATTACCAATGGCATTTTTCACAGAACTAGAACAGAAAAGCTTAAAATTTGTATGGAAACTCAAAAGACCCCAAATAGCCAAAGAAATCCTGAGAAAGAAAAACAGAGCTGGAGGAATCAGGCTCCCTGACTTTAGACTATACTACAAAGCTATAGTCATCAAAACAGTATGGTACTGGCACAAAAATAGAAATATAGATCAATAGAACAGGATAGAAAGCCCAGAAATAAACCCACACACCTATGGTTAATTAATGTATGACAAAGGAGGCAAGACTATACAATGGTGGAAAGACAGTCTTGTCAATAAATGGTGCTGGGAAAACTGGACAGCTACATGTAAAAAATGAAATTAGATCATTCTTTAACACCATACACAAAAATAAGCTCAAAATGGGTTAAACACCTAAATGTGAGATCAGACACTGTAAAACTCCTAGAGGAAAACATAAGCAGAACACTCTCTGACATAAATCACAATATCTTTTTCTATCCATCTCCTAGAGTAATGAAAATAAAAACAAAAATAAACAAATGGGACCTAATTAAACTTAAAAGCTTTCACACAGCAAAGGAAACCATAAACAAAACAAAAAGACAATGCACAAATTGGGAGAAAATATTTGCAAACGAAACAACTGACAAAAAATTAATCTCCAAAATATACAAACAGCTCATGTGGCTTAATATCACCAAAAACAAACAACCCAATCAAAAAAATGGGCAGAAGACCTAAATAAACATTTCTCCAAAGAAGACATACAGATGGCCAAGAGGAACATGACAAGATGTTCAACATCACTAATTATTAAAGACATGCAAATCAAAACTACAATGAGACATCACCTCACACTTGTCAAATAGCTATCATCAAAAAATCCACAAACCATAAATTTTGTAGAGGGTGTGGAGAGAAGGGAACCCTCTTACATATTTGGTGGGAATGTAAATTGGTAGAGCCACTATGGAGAACAGTATGGAGGTTCCCTAAAAACTAAAACTAGAGCTTCCATATGACCCTGCAATCCCACTCCTGGGCATATATCTGGAGAAAATATGGTCTGAAAGGATACATGCACCTCAGTGTTCATTGCAGCACTGTTTACAATACCCAAGACATGGAAGCAACCTAAATGTCCACCAACAGATGAATGGATAAAGGAGATGTGGTACATATATACGATGGAATATTACTCAACCATTAAAAAGAATGAAATAATGCCATTTACAGCAACATGGCTGGATCTAGAGATTGTCATACTGAGTGAAATAAGTCAGACAGAGAAAGAGAAATACCATATAATATCCCTTATTTGTGTAATCTAAAAATAAATGATACAAGTGAACTTATTTACAAAACAGAAACAGACTCACAGACATAGAGAATGAGCTTATAGTTACCAGGGGAAAGAGTGGGGGAGAAGGGATAGTTAGGGAGTTTGTGACTGACATGTACACACCGCTATATTTAAAATGGATAACTAACAAGGACATACTGTATAGCACAGGGAACTCTGCTAAATGTTATGTGGCAACCTGGATGGGAGGGGAGTTTGAGGGAGAACGTACACATGTACATGTATGGCTGAATCGCTTTGCTGTGCAACTGAAACTATCACAGCATTGTTAATCGGCTATACGTCAATATAAAATAAAAAGTTAAAAAAAAATGTGATTACTTGAAAAGCAATACATCTAATGCTAATCTAAATAAGAGATTATGCTTTTTTTCCTGTTTCTCATTACTACTGAACTGACTGTTCTAATACTCAGAAGTCTGGATGTTTTAGGCTTTAATGCTCAGAATAAAATATCATTTGTTATATTACTAAATTTGAGAAACTACTGCAAACTGAGATTATTCCCATCAGTGTAGTTTTCCGTTTCTGTTCCTAATGAAGCAATACAAGTCAGCTTTACCATGAATTAGCAAAAGTGCCATTAACAATAGTGTCCAATTAATGCTGAAATTTTCAATTTGTTTCATACCTAAAAAGCTATAGTGGTTCCTTCTAAATTATTAATAACATTAATCACCATTTTAATAGCTGCTATAGAAACTCAAAGAAAGGTGTTAGCTATTATTAGTTGAAATTATAACACTAAAGAAACTCAGGGGTTCAAGTTAAAAACTTTCCACTATACCCCTGAAAGGAAAAATCTAAAACTCTAATAAAAAGATCTTCAGAGAATGGAACTGAGGTGAGGAAAAAGGAAATAATTTTTTTCTTAAATATCGTCTACTTTAAGTTCTCCATTTAAAGAGAGACTAGGAGCTTAATTTTTTGTGACTTTCAGAAATGTTTAATTATTCAAGTGGAAAAAAAAAAAAACAGGGCTCTAGAAACAGACACCTAGTGGGGCAGCCCCCCAAAAGGAAACTAAGGGTGCATAATGTTTCTCTTTTACATCCTTACAGAAGGTCTATGAAAAATACAGCCATATCTTATCTGATATCGAAAGGAACAGATACACTGTAGCCATTTTCACAAAGTTGGGGCTTCTTGGTTAGCACTCTCATACATATAGAAATGTATAGATAGATAGATAGATGTTTATATGTGTATGTATACATATGTATACATATATATACATATAAACAGTCTGCAACTTTTATGATTTTATTCTTTCAAACTTACTACCTTTGAAAACTAAGTATCTCACCTTCTCCCAATTAAGATTGAGAGGAGATCCAAATGGTTTAATCATCAAAAAGTTTCAAAGCCCACAAGGTAAGATGAGAATCTGACTGCTCCCTCTGAATGTAAAAATAGCCTAAAAGCTACCAAAATGATAAGGAAAATATTCTGGAACATAAGCCCTATGTGTTTCTCTAATCTGATGATGGTCTACTCTTACTTCTCTCTTTGTTATTACTCATGCTGTTCCTCCCACCTGGAGTTCTCTTCATATCCTTCTGGTATCATCCAAAACCAAGATCATTGTATCTCCCTTTGGAAAATACTAATTCAACTATCCTAACCTCAAAAGTTCTGTCTTCCCTATTTCTGCACTACTGCCCTTTGTAAGATTTTGCTTTTTTCTTTGTTTAAATCATCTTCCAGCTAGACTGTAAGTACTTTAAGAACAAATGAATGCATCAGTATTATGATCATTATGAGCTCCTTAGCTCTGACTACTGCCACAGAGGAATCTGTAGTTAACAAAAACAGCTACACACTGAGCCTGAATTGACTCCTCTGTTATCAGCTACACAATTTTGGACAAACATCAAAATGTTATTTGCTTCAGTGTCTTATTTATAAGGACTAAGGAGGATCTTATGTGTAAAATACTTAGTACATGCCTAGCACACAATAAGAGCTTAATGAATTTTAGAGAGTATACTAGTCATTCAGTTATTAAAGAAAACATTGATATGCCAATTTGCACAACTGCATGGGTGTACCATTTATATTGCAGTCTGTGTGCATAGCAGGGTGGCACTCTACCTTTACTCTGTACATCACATAGGTATATCACATTCACTATTTTGTTTTCTTTTACTGCTTTTTTTCTGACTCTGTGCTAAGCTTTAAGAATACAATAATGGAAAAGATACAATTTCACTGTCCTTCTATAAATCACCATCTATTATAAATTGAGTCTCATTTTATTACCATGAACATGGTAACCATTCTGTTCCCCCAACATTTAGTGTAGGAGTTGAGTTCTTTATTCTGCAAGAACATTGTGATGTTTCTTTGCTGCCAACTACCAAGTTCAAAGTTTTGATAGAAGGTATCAGACAGACGTGATCTGTCAGCATGTCTCATTCTTAACTACTGATTTATATAAAGAAAAAATGAACATGTAAAGCCATGGGACTCTCCAAGTCCAAAAGTGAACACACCTCTAAAAAAATAAAGCAGTTTTTTTTTTTTTCAAAACTCTTTCTTTCAGCTGTTCCTTACAAGTTGTGAGCTATACCTCTCATTGGCTAAAGTTTGAAAATTCACCTCTGCTTTAAAAACTCTGTTTTTGTTTTGTTTTGTTTTTACTTTCCATTTCTTTGCCTTATACCATCTCATTCATGTTTGTCCTTTATCTCCAAATAATAGCTTTCTTCACACTGAGATAGGCACCTGAGGTGTGGTAACCAATAACAGATTACTGGTAGAAGATCCTTTTAAGTGAGCACAAATGGCCATCTAGGACACAAAATATCCCTGCACACCACCACTATGTGCAAATAGCTAATCAAGAGTGCATCCCTTTGAAACTATTCCCTGGATTTCAATTACAACCAAACATCAATAATTTTGACAGATTGAATATTTAATAGGCTCTTATTTTTTCTTTAACTCATCTAATTTAGACATTTCCCTCCTGCTACTCCATTGTAACTTCTATTGTTTAAGGTCACCAATATCTCTGAGTTACTTATTCCAATTATTAAATCTCAGTTTTCATTTTATTTGACCCTATTTGTAGTATTTGACACCATTGATCACTCCTTCCTATGTGGAAGGAAAAAAACAAAAAAACAAAACTTCTTGCTATTAGTTTCCTAAATTTAACACTCCCCTAATTTTCTTTCCTACCTGGCTAGCTCTTTCTCATCAGGCTCTTTTACTTGTTTCTTCTCATTTCTCTTACCTTTTAAGTTCAGAATGTTCCAGGTCTCATTACTTGGACAATTTCTCTTCTCTCTCTATACTAATTGCCTTGTTGATTTTATCCAATCTTATGGTTTTGGTTACCATCTAATGATGCTATTTCTCAAATGTATAAATTCAGGTCAGAGTTATCCTTATCTCCAAACTTATGTATATGAAATGTACAAGTTAAAGTGATAGATCATATGTGCAGCAACAAAACAAGTTTTAATAAATTTAGGAAGATTGAAATTATATCAAGCATCTTTTCAGATTATGATGGTATGAAATGAAAAATTAATCACAAAAAAGAAAACTGGAAAAATCAACAATATGTGTAGATTAAACAACATGCTAGTAAACAACCACTGGGTAAACAAAGACATGAAAGGGGAAATCAAAATTACCTCAAGACATCAGCAACATGATAGAATGAAAAATTTACCTTTGTCTCTCCCCTTCAATCTTCAAACAGTAAAGCATTCATAACTCAACAAATGTGCCTCTGCCCAACACAACAGAGTCTCAGATAATTCAACACTTTTGCACATCTAAAGGTGGGTGAACTGGAACCTACAGAGGAAGCAGAACTGAGGGAACACCAAAGAGGGTGCCTGAAATCCCAGCCATCTGACCACAGCAGTGAAGCACACAGCTTCAGAGAACCCAGTAACAGCAGAGAAGGCAGCACAAAAGACTTCAGCCACCCAACCACACCAGAGCCCAGGGCCAAGCTGGCAGAGCTTGGGAAATTTACAACAACAGAAAAGTGAGGCACATGTATGACCCCAGCTCCCTGTACCTCCATGGGGGAGCCTGTGTCTCAGGGGATCCCAGACACAAGAAGAGTCCACCATCCAAGTGAAGACAATGTATCTGGCAAAACCAAGGCAGTGATGTAAAAAGCAAGAATGAAGGCATGGAGCCACACCTCTTACAAAGACAATGGAGGCTGGAAAGTGCCACTCCCAAATATATCCAGAGGCATCTCAGGTAAGAAAAATGAAAAATTTCAGTGATAGTGCCACCTACCAGAAAACAAAAGCAAGGAATCTAACCCTTAACCTCTCAATTAATATCAAATGCACCAGAAGAGAAACGATTCATCATACAACATGAAAAACCACAGTAACGTTACAGCACAAAAAGAAAATGACAATTCTCCAGAAACCAACTTTAAAGTCGCAGAATACTGTGATCTAACTGAAGGAGACTTCAAAACAGCTGTCATGAAGAAACTCAGTGAAATACAAGAAAACACAGAAAGCAGTTTAATGAGATCAGAAATAAAATTAATGAACATAAAGAACACTTTACTAGAAAGCTTGAAACTCTAAAGAAAGAACCAAACTGAAATTCTGCAAGTGAAGGACACAACATACAAGGTAAAAAATGCATTTGAAAACACTGGAAATAGAGAAGACCTTATGGAAGAGATAATTAGTGAGCTTGAATATATAATATAGAAATGATACAAGTAGAAGGGGAAAGGGAAATTAGATATAAAAAATGAAGAAATACTACAAGAGTTATCCAGCTCTCCTAGGAAGGGCAACATTAGGGTAATGGGTATCCCAGAAGGAGAAGAGAGGGAGAAGGGAGCAGAGAGGTTTATTTAAAAAAATAATAGCTAAGAACTTTCCAAACTTAGGGAAAGAACTGGATATACAAGTCCATGAAGATAAGAGAAAACCTAATTAACTCAATGCAAAAAGACCTTCTCCAAGACACATAGTATTAAAATTGTCAAAAGTAAATGACAAAGAAAGAACTTTAAAGTCAGCCAAGGACAAAAAGATGGTAAACTACAAAGGAAGTCCTGTTAAGCTATTAGCAGATTTTTCAGCAGAAACCTACAGGATAGGAGGGAGTGGAAAGAAATTCTCAAAATACTGAAAGATAAAAACTGTCACCCAATAATACTCTATCCAGTAAAGTTATCATTCAGATATGAAGAGGAAATTAAGGCTTTCCCAGACAAACAAAAGCTGAGTGAGTTCATCAACACTAGACTTGTCTTACAAGAAATGTTAAAAGGAGCTCTTCTACCAGAAGCAAAACAGCCAAAATACAGAAAGCTTTGAGCAATGTGATAACTAGAGAGAACTGGAAAACTGCAACTCTCTATCAAAATAGATTTTTAAACACTCTATTATACTAAGGTTAAAGGGAGAAAAAAAAAAGCAGAAAAAAAACTATAGTGATCATAGTTTGGTAACAAATTCACAACATAAAAAGAGATCATTTAAGATAGCAAAAACATAAAATGGAAAGAGGAAAAGAACAGAACTCATAGAGGCAAATGAAAATAAGATACTATCAGCAGAAAAAAGACTCTTTTATCTAAGAATTATTTTATACAAACATCAGGGTAATGGCAAAACATAAACATAGAACAGAGACATGAAACATAAAAAAAGGAGAAAACTGAGAAAATATCATAGAAAACAACAAAACCAAAATGGTGGAGAGAAACAGAAGAAAAAAGAAAGAATGGAGCAACCAGAATACAAAAGATAAAATGGCAGTATTAAGTCCTCCTCTATCAATAATCACCCTAAATGTAAATGGATTGAATTCACAAATCAAAAGACATAGAGTGGCCGGATACATTAAAAAACAATATCCAATCACATGTTGCTTCCAGAAGACTCACGTCTGTTCTAAAGACACAAATAGAATAAAAGTAAAAGGGCGGAAGATGATACTCCAAGCAAATAGCAGCCAAAAGAAAGCAGGTGTAGCCATACTCATGTCATACAAAATAGACTTCAAGCCAAAAAAGATAACAAGAGACAAAAATGAACAGTATATAATAATAAACGGGGCAATTCTTCAAGAAGACATAACACTAGTTAATATATATGTGCCTAACATAGGAGTACTTAAATATATAAAACAATTATTAACAGACTTAAAGGGAGGGAAGAGATCAAGATGGAGGAGTTGGAGAACATGAATTCACCTTCCCCCATGAACACATCAAAAATACAACTACATGTGGAGCAATTCTCACTGAAAACAAACTGGACACTGGCAAAAAGACTTATACAAGCAAGGCTGTAAAGAAAGATGCAACAGGAATTGGGTAAGAAGGGAAGAGAAGTGATTAGATCAGGACCTGTGCCACTAGGAGGGGACACAGAAGAGGAGAAGGATTACACAGGCTCAGAGATCCTCCCTGGAGAGTGAGAAGATTGAACCACATATTGGGAAAACAAGTTATGAGGTCCAAACCAGGAAGATAAGTCCCCTTAGCTGGTTTGAAAAAGTGGGACTAACAGGAGGGTGGTAAGAAACCTAGACTGTACTCCTGAAGAGCATGCACGTGGTTGCTTACTCCTGAGAACAAGGTGGAGGAAGCAGATTGAAACTACATAGGACTCTAGCTGGTTTCCTTCAACCACCTCTGTGCAAGCCCTGGCACGCACTGAGCAACCATGCCCGTACCTCTAGCTCCATCACAGCACCACATTAAGGAGAAGGCTACCTTTGCCAAAGAGAGCATGCAGTTGGTGCGGATGGAGCCAGCTCAGACACAGCATGGCATCAGAACAAGGCAAGGGTGGCTGTTACTGGCATTCGTGGAGGCAGCAGATCAGGAGAGGTATGGAGCTATGATTGGTGTGCCAAGACAATCCCAGCATTTGCCCCAGCCCACAACACAAGCCCACTTTGGCCCCTCTTGCTCCAGTGCTGCTCCCCTCGGTGGGAATGTGCCATGCTGAAAGGGGGGAGGGTGAAAACTTAGGGAATGGAACTAGCTCAGACCTTACCCTAAGGGCTTCTGCTCCAGCACCCTGAGACACAACCCTACTCCCCAGTAGGGTGGTGACAGTCACTGAACATAGGAGAAACCCTGGCTCACACCTGGCTCTGGCTGTAGCCACTCTATCTCCAGCCCTTCCCATCCCCCCACACCACAAAGGTGATAGCTGCAAGTACAACCCAGGAAAAAATGTGACCCATGTTCACTTCAAATCCAGCTCTCCCACAAAAGCCACTGGGCACAAACAAACGGCACAGGATCACTCCCACAAAAGGACAGCCCTTCAAGAATGAGATAGTTAACTGTTTCAGCTAAGTTCATAGACACAGAGAAAATTAAACAAAATGAGAAGATGGAGGAATTTGTTTCAAACAAAAGAACAAGGGGAAAGATCCTGAAAAAACAACTAATGAAATAGAGATGATTAATTTACCAGATTAAGAGTTCAAAGCATTAGCAATAAGAATGCTAACTGAACTGGGAAAAAGAATAAATGAGCCCAGTGAGAATTTTAACAAGGTACTATAAAATATAAAAGGGAACAACTCAGAGATGAATACAATAGCAGAAGTGAAAAACACACTAGAAGGAATTAATAGCAGATTAGGTGGTACAGAAGAATGCATAAGTCATCTGAAAGATTAGAATATTGGAAATCACTCAATAGAACAGGAAAAAGAAAACAAATTTAAGAAACGAGAACAGTTTATGGGCTCTCTGGGATAAAATCAAGGTACCAACATTCACATTATAGGGGTCCCAGGAGGAGAAGAGAAAGAAAGGGTTTGAAAATGTATTTGATGAATGTATGGCTGAAAACTTCCCAAACCTAAAGAAAGAAACATATCCAGGTAAAGGAAGCACAGAGAATCCCAAGTAAGATGAATCCAAACAGACCAACAACAAGGCATATCATAATTAAAATGGCAAAAGTTAAAGATAAAGAGAGAATCTTAAAGGCAGCAAGAGGAAAACAAAGAGTCACTTACAAGGGTACTCCCGCAAGGTTATCAGCTGATTTTTCTGCAGAAACTTTGCAGGTCAGAGGGAGTGACATGATATACTCAAAGTGTAGACTCAAAGTCTACAACCTAGGATACTCTATCCAGAAAGATTATCAATCAAAATGGGAGGAGAGGTAAAGAATGTCTCAGATAAGTAAAAACTGAAAGAGTTCATCAATACTAAACAAACCCTACAAGAAGGGTTAAAAGGTCTTCTCTAAGTGGAAAAGAAAAGACTACAACAAAAAGTAAGAATTTATAGGAAAGGAAAAATCCAACTACTAAGGCAAATATATAGTAAAGGCTGTGGATCAACCACTTAAGTAAGCTAGTATGAAGATTAAAAAACAAAATATTGTATAATAGTTATTGTAGTTATATTCTATAACTACATAAAACTGATAAGGGAAGACATGGAGATATAAATATGACTTCAAAACCACAAAACTTTAGGGAGGGGACTAAAAAATGGAGATTGTTTAGAATGTATTTGAACGTACATGACTATTAGTTTAAAATAGATATAGGCAAAAGTTAAGATATATGAACCCTGTGGTAACCACAAACCAAAAACCTACAATAGATACACAGAAACTAAAGAGAAAGGAACACAAGCATACCACTAAAGAAAATCATCAGAACCTACAATAGATACACAGAAACTAAAGAGAAAGGAACACAAACATACCACTAAAGAAAAGCATCAAATCACAAAGGAAGAAATGAAAAGAAGAAAAATTAGAGAAGAACTAAAAAAGAAAAAAAAAACTGCTAGAAATCAAGTAACAAAATAACAACTGGTACATAACTACAAATAACCAATTTACACATCAATGAACTAAATGCTACAATAAAAAGACATAGGGTGGCTGATTGGCTGAAATAAAAGACATATCTATATGCTACTTACAAGAGACTCACGTCAGAGCTAAGGATGCACACAGTATGGAAGTGAGGATGTGGAAATGATATTCCGTGCATATGGAAATGAAAGGAAAGCTGGAGCAGCAATATTCATGTCAAACAAAGTACACTTTAAAACAAAGTCTATAACAAAAGACAAGACCTTCTATATTGATAAAGGGATCAATACAAGAAAAGGATGTAACATTCATTAATGCATATGCACCTAATATAGGAGTACTTAACTATATAAAGCAAATATTCACAAACATAAATGGAGAAATTGAGAAAATACACTAATAATAAGGGACTTTAAGAACCCACTTATATCAATGGATAGATCATCCAGACAGAAAATCAATAAGAAACAGAGGTCTTAAATGATAAAATTGACAAGTTTGACTTAATAGATATTGATAGGACATTCCACACAAAAACAGCAGAATACACACTCTTTTGAAGTGCACATGAAATGTTCTCCAGGGTAGATTACATTCTAGGCCACAAAAAAGTCTTAACAAATTTAAGGGGATAGAAATTATACCAAGCATTTTGCCAAACATAGCAGCATGAAACTAGAAATAAATTACAGGAAGAAGAGGGGGGGAAACACAAATATGTGGAGACTGAGCAACATGCAAATAAAAAAATCAATGAGTTAATGAAGAAATTAATCAGTAAGTCAGAAAATACCTCTGGACAAGTGAAAATAAAAACAAAAATTTCCAAAATCCAAGGAGTTCCATAAAAGCATTTCTAAGAGTAAAGTTTAGAGCAATACAGGCCTAATTCAATAAATAAGAAAAATCTCAAATAAACAACTTACACTACCATCTAAAGGAAGTAGAAAAAGTACAACAAGCAAATCCCAAAGTCAACACAATGAAGGAAATAATAAACATCAGAAAGGAAATAAATAAAATAGAGACAGAAATACTATAGGAAAGAAATGATCAATGAAACCTCGGCCTAGTTGTTTGAAAAGATAAACAAAATTGGTAAACTTTTAACCAGGCTCATCAAAGAAGAAAAGAGAGAGGACCCAAATAAACAAATTAAGAAATGAAAGAGAAGAAATTACAACATATTGTTAAGATACAAAAAAAAAATCATAAAAGAATACTACAAAGAGGTATATACCAACAAATTGGAAAACCAGACAATAATGGATAAATTTCTAGAAATATAACATTAAAGAGGAAATAAACAACCTGAACAGACCAATCACCAGTAGTGTAATTAAATTAGCAATCAAAATCTCCCAGTAAACAAAAGTCCAGGACAAGATGGCTTCACAGGAGAATTCTACCAATCATAAACAAGAGTTAATACCTATTCTTCTCAAACTATTCCAAAATATTGAAGAGGAGGGAACACTCACAAATTCATTCTATGAGGCCCTGATAACCGAACCAGAAAAAGACACTACAAAAAAAGAAAATGACAAGGCCAATATATCTGATGAATTATAGATGCAAAATTCTCAACAAAATATTAGCAAACCAAATTCAACAATATATAAAAAGGATCACACACCGTGATCAAGTGGGATTTACTCCAGGAATGCAAGAACGTTTCAATATCAACAAAACAATGTGATACACCACATTAACAAAATGAAAGATACAAATCATGTGATCATCTGAGTAGATCCAGACAATGCATTTGATAAAATTCCACATCAATTCATGATAAAAACTCTCATCAAAGGTAGTGTAGAGGGAACAAAACTCAACATAATAAAGGTCAATTTTGAGTAACCCACAGATAACATCATATCCAAAGGTCAACAGTCAAAAATCTTTCTCCCGGATGGTGGGAAGATGGAGGAAGAGTAAGACACGGAGATCACCTTCCTCCCCACAGATACACCAGAAATACATCTACACGTGGAACAACTCCTACGGAACACCTACTGAAGGCTGGCAGAAGACCTCAGACCTCCCAAAAGGCAAGAAACTCCCCACGTACCTGGGTAGGGCAAAAGAAAAAAAGAAAAAACTGAGACAAAAGACTAGGGACGGCACCTGCACCAGTGGGAGGGAGCTGTGAAGGAGGAAAAGTTTCCACACACTAGGAAGCCCCTTCACAGGTGGACACTGCGGGAGGCGGAGCGGGGAGCTTCAGAGCCGCGGAGGAGTGCACAGCAACAGGGTTGCGGAGGGCAAAGCGGGGAGATTCCGGCACAGAGTATCGGTGCCGACCGGCACTCACCAGCCCGAGAGGCTTGTCTGCTCACCCGCCGGGGGGAGGGGGGCGGGGCTGTGAGCTGAGGCTCAGGTTTCGGTTGGCGGCTTGAACATAGCCTGAAGGGGTTAGTGCACCACGGCTAGCGCCGGGGGTGGGGCAGTCTGGGGAAAAGTCTGCACCTGCCGAAGAAGAAAGAGACTTTTTCTTCCCTCTTTGTTTCCTGGTGCGCGAGGAGAGGGGTTTAAGAGCGCTGCTTAAAGGAACTCCAGAGACGGGCACGAGCCGCGGCTAAAAGCGCGAACCCCAGGCACGGGAATGAGCCGCGGCTAAAATTGCGGACCCCAGAGACGGGTGGGAGACGCTAAGGCTGCTGCTGCCGCCACCAAGGGGCCTGTGTGCGAGCACAGGTTACTATCCACACCCCTCTTCTGCGGAGCCTGTGCAGCCCGTCACTGCCAGGTTCCCGGGATCCAGGGACAACTTCCCCAGGAGAACGCACGGCGGGCCTCAGGCTGGTGCAACACCACGCCAGCCTCTGCCGCCGCAGGCCTGCCCCGCACACAGTGCCCCTCCCTCCCCCCTGGCCTGAGTGCGCCAGAGCCCCCAGATCAGCGGCTCCTTTAACCCCGTCCTGTCTGAGCAAAAAACAGACGCCCTCCAACGACCTACACGCAGAGGCAGGGCCAAATCCAAAGCTGAGCCCCTGTGAGCTGTGAGAACAAAGAAGAGAAAGGGAAATCTCTCCCAGCAGCCTCAGAAACAGCGGATTAAAGCTCCACAATCAACTTAATGTACCCTGCATCTGTGGAATACATGAATGGACAACGAGTCATCCCAAATTGAGGAGGTGGGCTTCGAGAGCAAGATCTATGATTTTTTTCCCCTTTTCCTCTTTTTGTGAATGTGTATGCTTCTGTGTGAGATCTTGTCTGTATAGTTTTGCTTCCACCATTTGTCCTAGGGTTCTATCCGTCCATTTTTTAAAAAAAAATTTTTCTTAATAATTAATTTTAATAACTTTATTATACTTTTCTTTCTTTCTTTCTTTCTTTCTTTCTTTCTTTCTTTCTTTCTTTCTT
>NW_020838004.1:6473925-6479639 GCF_003676395.1 Aethalodelphis obliquidens | reverse complement strand
CTTTCTTTCTTTCTTTCTTTCTTTCTTTCTTTCTTTCTTTCTTTCTTCCTTTCTTTCTTTCTTTCTTCCTTTCTTTCTTTCCTTCCTTCCTTCCCTCCTTTAGACAACGAATCATCCCAAATTGAGGAGGTGGTCTCTGAGAGCAAGATTTATGATTTTTTCCCCTTTACCTCTTTTTGTGAGGGTGTATGTGTATGCTTCTGTGTGAGATTTTGCCTGTATAGCTTTGCTTCCAACATCTGTACTAAGGTTCTATCAGTCCCTTTTTTTTTTTTCTAAATAAGTATTTTTTAATTCAATAACTTTATTATACTTTATTTTATTTTACTGTATCTTCTTTCTTTTTCTCTTTTTTCCTTCTTTTCCTCCTTCCTTCCTTCTACCCACACTCCCTCCTTTCTTTCCTTCTTGCCTTCTTTCCTTCTTTGCTTCTTTCTTTCTTTCTTTCTTTCTTTCTTTCTTTCTTTCTTTCCTTCTTTCTTTCTGTCTTTCTTCCTTCCTTCCTTCCTTCCCTCCCTCCTTTCTTTCTTTCTTTCTTTCTCCATACTTCTACTAATTCTCTCTACTTTTTCTCCCTTTTATTCTGAGCCATGTGGATGAAAGGCTCTTGGTGCTCCAGACAGGAGTCAGGGTTCTGCCTCTGAGGTAGGAGAGCCAACTTCAGGACACTGGACAAAAAGAGACCTCCCAGCTCCACATAAAATCAAATGGCAAAAATCTCCCAGAGACCTCCATCTTAAAACCAGCACCCAGCTTCACTCAACGACCAGCAAGCTACAGTGCTGGACAACCTATGCCAAACAACTAGCACAACAAGAACACAAACCCACCCATTAGCAGAGAGGCTGCCTAAAATCATAATAAGGCCACAGACACCCCAAAACACACCACCAGATGTGAACCTGCCCACTAGAGAGACAAGATCCAGCATCATCCACCACAACACAGGCACTAGTCCCCTCCACCAGGAAGCCTACACAACCCACTGAACCAACCTTAGCCACTGGAGACAGACATCAAAAACAGGAGGAACTACGAACCTGCAGCCTGCAAAAAGGAGACCCCAAACACAGTAAGATAAGCAAAATGAGAAGACAGAAAAACACACAACAGGTAAAGGAGCAAGATAAAAATGCACCAGACCTAACAAATGAAGAGGAAATAGGCAGACTACCTGAAAAAGAATTCAGAATAATGATAGTAAGGATGATCCAAAATCTTGGAAATAGAATGGACAAAATGCAAGAAACAGTTAACAAGGACCTAGAAGAACTAAAGATGAAACAAGCAATGATGAACAACACAATAAATGAAATTAAAAGTACTCTAGATGGGATCAATAGCAGAATAACTGAGGCAGAAGAACGGATAAGTGACCTGGAAGATAAAATAGTGGAAATAACTACTGCAGAGCAGAATAAAGAAAAAAGAATGAAGAGAACTGAGGACAGTCTCAGAGACCTCTGGGACAATATTAAACACACCAACATTCGAATTATAGGGGTTCCAGAAGAAGAAGAGAAAAAGAAAGGGACTGAGAAAATATTTGAAGAGATTATAGTTGAAAACTTCCCTAATATGGGAAAGGAAAGAGTTAATCAAGTCCAGGAAGCACAGAGAGTCCCATACAGGATAAATACAAGGAGAAATACGCCAAGACACATATTAATCAAACTGTCAAAAATTAAATACAAAGAAAGCATATTAAAAGCAGCAAGGGAAAAACAACAAATAACACACAAGGAAATCCCCATAAGGTTAACAGCTGATCTCTCAGCAGAAACCCTACAAACCAGAAGGGATTGGCAGGACATATTGAAAGTGATGAAGGAGAAAAACCTGCAACCAAGACTACAATACCCAACAAGGATCTCATTCAGATTTGATGGAGAAATTAAAACCTTTACAGACAAGCAAAAACTGAGAGAGTTCAGCACCACAAAACCAGCTTTACAACAAATGCAAAAGGAACTTCTCTAGACAAGAAACACAAGAGAAGGAAAAGACCTATAATAACGAACCCAAAACAATTTAGAAAATGAGAATAGGAACATACATATCGATAATTACCTTAAATGTAAATGGACTAAATGCTCCCACCAAAAGACACAGATTGGCTGAATGGATACAAAAACAAGACCCTTATATATGCTGTCTACAAGAGACCCACTTCAGACCTAGAGACACATACAGACTGAAAGTAAGGGGATGGAAAAAGATATTCCATGCAAATGGAAACCAAAAGAAAGCTGGAGTAGCAATTCTCATATCAGACAAAATAGACTTTAAAATAAGGACTATTAGAAGAGACAAAGAAGGACACTACATAATGATCAAGGGATCGATCCAAGAAGAAGATATAACAATTGTAAATATTTATGCACCCAACATAGGAGCACCTCAATACATAAGGCAAATACTAACAGCCATAAAATGGGAAATTGACAGTAACACATTCATAGAAGGGGACTTTAACACTCCACTTTCACCCATGGACAGATCATCCAAAATGAAAATAAATAAGGAAACACAAGCTTTAAATGATACATTAAACAAGATGGACTTAATTGATATTTATAGGACACTCCATCCAAAAACAACAGAATACACATTTTTCTCAAGTGCTCATGGAACATTCTCCAGGATAGATCATATCTTGGGTCACAAATCAAGCCTTGGCAAACTTAAGAAAATTGAAATTGTATCAAGTATCTTTTCCGATCACAACGCCATGAGACTAGACATCAATTACAGGAAAAGATCTGTAAAAATTACAAACACATGGAGGCTAAACAATACACTACTTAATAATGAAGTGATCACTGAAGAAATCAAAGAGGAAATAAAAAAATACCTAGAAACAAATGACAATGGAGACACAACGACCCAAAACCTATGGGATGCAGCAAAAGCAGTTCTAAGGGGGAAGTTTATAGCAATACAAGCCCACCTTAAGAAGCAGGAAACATTTCGAATAAACAACCTAACCTTGCACCTCAAGCAATTAGAGAAAGAAGAACAAAAAAACCCCAAAGCTAGCAGAAGGAAAGAAATCATAAAAATCAGATCAGAAATAAATGAAAAAGAAATGAAGGAAATAATAGCAAAGATCAATAAAACTAAAACCTGCTTCTTTGAGAAGATAAACAAAATAGATAAACCACTAGCCAGACTCATCAAGAAAAAAAGGGAGAAGACTCAAATCAATAGAATTAGAAATGAAAAAGGAGAAGTAACAACTGACACTGCAGAAATACAAAAGATCATGAGAGATTACTACAAGCAACTCTATGCCAAGAAAATGGACAATCTGGAAGAAATGGACAAATTCTTAGAAAGGCACAACCTGCCAAGACTGAAGCAGGCAGAAATAGAAAATATGAGCAGACCAACCACAAGCACTGAAATTGAAACTGTGATTAAAAATCTTCCAACAAACAAAAGCCCAGGACCAGATGGCTTCACAGGCGAATTCTATCAAACATTTAGAGAAGAGCTAACACCTATCCTTCTCAAACTCTTCCAAAATATAGCAGAGGGAGGAACACTCCCAAATTCCTTGTACGAGGCCACCATCACCTTGATACCAAAACCAGACAAGGATGTCACAAAGAAAGAAAACTACAGGCCAATATCACTGATGAACATAGATGCAAAAATCCTCAACAAAATACTAGCAAACAGAATCCAACAGCACATTAAACAGATCATACACCATGATGAAGTGGGGTTTATTCCAGGAATGCAAGGATTCTTCAATATACTTAAATCAATCAACATGATACACCATATGAACAAATGAAGAGGAATAACCATATGGTCATCTCAATAGATGCAGAGAAAGCTTTTGACAAAATTCAACACCCATTTATGATAACAACCCTGAAGAAAGTAGGCATAGAGGGAACTTTCCTCAACATAATAAAGGCCATATATGACAAGCCCACAGCCAACATCATCCTCAATGGTGAAAAACTGAAAGCATTTCCACTAAGATCAGGAACAAGACAAGGTTGCCCACTCTCACCACTGTTATTCAACATAGTTTTGGAAGGTTTAGCCACAGCAATCAGAGAAGAAAAGGAAATAAAAGGAATCCAAATTGGAAAAGAAGAAGTAAAGCTGTCACTGTTTGCAGATGACATGATACTATACATAGAGAATCCTAAAGATGCTACCAGAAAACTACTAGAGCTAATCAATGAATTTGGTAAAGTAGCAGGGTACAAAATTAAGGCACAGAAATCTCTGGCATTCCTATATACTAATGATGAAAAATCCGAAATTGAAATCAAGAGAACACTCCCATTTACCATTGCAACAAAAAAAACAAAATATCTAGGAACAAACTTACCTTAGGAGACAAAAGACCTGTATGCAGAAAATTATAAGACACTGATGAAAGAAATTAAAGATGATACAAATAGATGGAGAGATATACCATGCTCTTGGATTGGAAGAATCAACATTGTGAAAATGACTCTACTACCCAAAGCAATCTATAGATTCAATGCAATCCCTATCAAACTACCACTGGCATTTTTCACAGAACTAGAACAAAAAATTTCGCAATTTGTATGGAAACACAAAAGACCCCGAATAGCCAAAGCAATCTTGAGAACGAATAAAGGAGCTGGAGGAATCAGGGTCCCTAACTTCAGACTATACTACAAAGCTACAGTAATCAAGACAGTATGTTACTGGCACAAATAAAGAAAGATAGATCAATGGAACAGGATAGAAATCCCAGAGATAAACTCACGCACATATGGACACCTTATCTTTGATAAAGATGGCAGGAATGTACAGTGGAGAAAGGACAGCCTCTTCAAAAAGTGGTGCTGGGAAAATTGGACAGGTACATGTAAAAGTATGAGATTAGACCACTCCCTAACACCATACACAAAAATAAGCTCAAAATGGATTAAAGATCTAAATGTAAGGCCAGAAACATCAAACTCTTAGAGGAAAACATAGGCAGAACACCCTATGACATAAATCACAGCAAGGTCCTTTCTGATCCACCTCCTCGAGTAATGGAAATAAAAACAAAAATAAAGAAATGGGACCTAATGAAACTTCAAAGCTTTTGCACAGCAAAGGAAACCATAAACAAGACCAAAAGACAACCCTCAGAATGGCAGAAAAGATTTGCAAACGAAGCAACTGACAAAGGATTAATCTCCAAAATTTATAAGCAGATCATGCAGCTCAATAAAAAAAAAAACAAACAACACAAACCAAAAATGGGCAGAAGACCTAAATAGACATTTCTCCAAAGAAGATATACAGACTGCCCACAAACACATGGAAGAATGCTCAACATCTTTAACCATTAGAGAAATGCAAATCAAAACTACAATGAGATATCATCTCACACCAGTCAGAAAGGCCATCATCAAAAAATCTAGAAACAATAAATGCTGGAGAGGGTGTGGAGAAAAGGGAACCCTCTTGCACTGCTGGTGGGAATGTGAATTGGTTCAGCCACTATGGAGAACAGTATGGAGGTTCCTTAAAAACTACAAATAGAACTACCATATGACCCAGCAATCCCACTACTGGGCATATACCCTGAGAAAACCAAAATTCAAAAAGAGTCATGTACCAAAATGTTCATTGCAGCTCTATCTACAATAGCCTGGAGATGGAAAGAACGTAAGTGCCCATAATCAGATATATATACAGATATATATATATATATATATATATAT